>NC_092647.1:13106093-13406093 GCF_039555335.1 Amphiura filiformis
TAAAAAGAAAAGTGGAGGCGAAGAAACAGAGGGTCGTGTTAAAGCTGGACCAGCTGAAATAGGTCCTAATACGTACTGGTTGACACGGATAGTTTTCTTGCGATCGATTGCTTTTATTTATCGTGAGTTCAATGAATAAAACATTGCATTGCACATGTTTTTAATATAATATTTGATGTTTAATAGGATAGGGAACGATGCAAATTATCAAATCAGATAACGTCAGACTCACAGAGTAGGTGTGATTTTCGGGTAATTTTGTGCCCGGGTACCCGGAATTTTTCCGAAATTGCAAATGCCAAACAATCATTCCTACAATTTGCCATCAAATTTCGAATGGAAACAGTTCAGACCCAGAACACGAACATGTCAGAAATTAATATTTTGTTGTGTCTGATTATTCTTTGTCGTTTGACCCCACCTGGGGCGTTGATGAGTATCATCGTAAGAGTAAGAGTATTCGGACTAGTCATCCGCCAGCAAATCTGGGCTTCAGGATGACCGGATGACCACTTAATTTGTACACTGGTTCTGGGACAGTTCCACTAATTGAAACTCCCGGCTCCGACCGAGAGTTCCAACAGTTGCTGTGTACATGTATGTGTGTTTAATGTGCATTGGTCAGTCCAAAAATGATTGCAAATTACACATTTGTAATCATTTTTCACCACAAAATATGATATATGAAAACACAGGTGAGCAATGTATGAATATAGAGGTCAAACAGGTTGTTAATTATTGTCAAAATTAAAATTTTGCGACATTTATAATGAAAACAATTAACACTGAAGACACACTATGGCACCTGCTACAACTTGCGAACAAGTCCTCAAACATTCGAAATTTTTAGTTACTACAACTGGTTCTGGGACAGATTATTCGGAATATTGTCATGGATGTAGTAACTACAAATTTAGAACGTTTGAGGACTTGTTCTCAAGTTGTAGGAAGTGCCATAGTAGTCCAGTCAAAGTGGGTTTTGACTCACCACTAATTGCAACAGAATTTTTTTCACTGCTATGAATGTCAGAGATGTCCCTGAACAGCATACAAAAGTATACTAAAATATCGTGGTGGAAATGTAGTTTTGGCGGGAAAAGGTCATACAGGGGTCAAATTTCAAAATCGCTCCAATCATTTTAAAAACTATATCAAATTATTCCTCTAGTCATAAGGATTCAGAAAAAATATAGTTTGCCATATCTGTGATTTACGGTTTTTGAGTTATAACTGAAAAGGTCAAAGGTCAAATGTTGGGGTCAACAGAGGTCAAAAAACTAAAAATTGTCTGATTTTAACCAAAATGGTCTCAAATTGTTCGAAACTTGCAAACATAATTCATTTAAAGAATATTTGCACTGTTTAGGTTGTTTAATTACATGCGTATTACGAAAACTAGGTCGGGGTCAATAGAGTTCACTGGTCAATGACCTCTTTTACCCTGCTACCTAGGTAACGAAGCATCAAGATATGGCAAACTATTCTTATTTTGGAGTGTTTTTAAAGGACGAACACATTGAGACCATTTTTAAGAAGATCGGAGCATTTTTTCGAAGTTGACCCACGTGGAGCCCAAAATTTGACCTTTGACCTTTTCGCCTATAACTTGAGAATAGTACATCACAGATATGACAAACTATACTTTTTCTGAATCCTTATGACTAGAGGAATGCTTTGGTATAGTTTTTAACAAGATTAAAAGCAATTTTGAAATTTGACCCCTGTATGACCTTTTCCCGCCAAAAACTACCTTTCCACCAAGTATATTTTAGTATATTTTTGGTATGATGTTCAGATGACATCTCTAAAATGTATAAAAGTGAAAAAAATTCTGTTGCAATTAGTGGTGGGTGACACCACTAATTTGTTTAGATTGACTGGACTATAGGGTGTCTCCAGTGTAAACTGTTTTCATATGTTGCAAAATATTAATATTGGCAATAATTGACAACCTGTTTGACCTATCATGCATTGCTTAAAACCCATGTTTTCATATCATATTTTGTGGTGAAAAGGATTACAAATGTAATTTGCAATCATTTGTAGAGCAAAGATTTCTTGGTTCCGATGGCTAATTACAGATGTGAATGCACACATGTGACATAGTACACAGCACTTCTTGGAACTCCCGGTCAGAGCTGGGACGTTTCAATTATTGGAATTGACCTGAGACACAAAACAATGCTCAGCTCCTTCAGGAAAAATTTAACAAAGGATTGCTGACAAAACATATTTTGATGTGATTTTCATAATAATTCCCATTCAAGTTAATCTAGGTTCTTGATGTTTCAAACTTGAAATTTGAGCTTCTTGCATAGATTTTGTTAGTTTGTTGTTGTTATTTGGTCGTAGTTGTTTGGTTGTTGTTGTTGTTATTGTTGTTTTTTGGGTACAACAAATCAAAATTGTGCAAAGTTATGTGACACGATCTAATCCATTCAGACTTAAGTCAGAAATTTAGAAAATTGAGTAAACCTATTACTAGATTGCCCAATGCCCAGAACCTAAAAGTGTATTGACTTACTGGTACCGTACTTGGTTGCAAATAATTATTGCAGACTTCGGTCTAACTGAATTAGATCATGTCCCATATGTAGGCCTACTATACTGTGCCAATAAAGTATCCTTACACTTAGAAAAATAATCACAATTTCCAAACTGAACAATATTGTGGTAAATTTGTTTTTTAGATGCACTATCTAATCCTGCACATTATGACACCACATTGAATCCAATGTGACTTCAAGAAGTAAAGTTACAAGCATTTGATTAGACGAAGGTCCAGTTTTAAAAGTGACAAACTGGCCTATTCAAAACTCCACAGACTAGACATTTGGTTTGAGAGTGGTGAATGGCTAATTTATGCGTTTGGCTTTAATTTAAAACAAAAGGAACAAAAGAAAACTGAAACAAAAGAACTGACAAATAAAATGAAAGTTTTGAAAAGTACAGAGAAGCAAAAACTGAAATAAAAACGGCTTTAAATAACGCTTCATTTTTAATTGAAGAAACTGTGTTGTCTCTTTGTTTCGCTTGTTGGAATCTTTTTGCTCCTTGTATAGGCCAGTTTGTCACTTTTAAAACTGGACCTTCGTCTAGATTCAATTGCCTGTAACTAACTTGAGGTCACATGAGATTCAATGTGGTGTCATAATGTGCAGGATTAGATAGTGCATCTATTAAAAAAATTCCCCAATATTGTTCAGTTTTGAAATTGTGATTATTTTTCCAAGTGTAAGGATACTTTATTGGCACAGTATATTACTAATCTGTATGCAATGATCAGGAATAAGCCTTGCATATATTGGATATATAAAAATTGGATATATAAATTCACGTATTGATAAATTACATGCTCAGATGTATAATTTTCCTTTGTTTGAATTATTTTCACAGTGGTAGCTTTTCTGATAGCTCTTAATCAAAACAAACAGCTTCTAGGAGCTAATGGTCTGCTGCCAACCAAGGTGTACCTGGAACGCATCAAGAATCATGTGGGCAATGAAATCAACTGGAAAGCTATAAATTATGCACCAACTTTACTATGGTAATTATCATGTCCTTAAAGGAGGATTTCGTGATCCTAGCCTCCTCTTTTTATGACATTTTTCAGTAGATATCCACGAAAAAACCTCATTCCCAAAATTTCAGTTGATTCTGATTTTGCGTTTGCGAGTTATGCATGATTATGTGTATTATACTCTGGTATACCCGGTACCAGAACGAAATTAAAATTTGGCGATATTTTTGCTAAACGGATTAATCTGCAAGAAAGTTTTGGTACCCCCCGGTGCATAAAGATTATGTACATGTAGCCTGAGGTTTCCAGTGGTATAAAAATCTCAACTTTTTTCAGAAAAGTGTGGGGATGAGGCTGTGGATCACGAAATGCCCTTTTAATCAATATTCAGAAGTTAGGGATTCATTTAGTTCATGACTTTTAGGTTTTCAATTACTTGCATTAACATTTTCATGCATCAAAATAATGCATTATTTTTTAAAAGCTGGAAAGCAAAATTTTAAGGTTAATAACTGCACATCGGTTATTTGGAGGGCATTGTGAAAAATCTAAACATTTTGCCTTTGTAACTGAGGAATATCCCTACGCCCCAAGGGATATTTTAAGTTGTAGCAAGCGTGGCGGCTGGTACAGAGATCAACAACCTCATCCCCACTTTTCCCATAATGGCGATTTTGGTGGAAAGTGGGAAGCCCATATATTTATCAGCTCTGTGAAATATTACTTTTTATTAGGGGTGAAAGATATTATGGTTGGATTCTGTTTGGATTTTGTAAGCCAAGATGTTCAGTTCTATTGAAAATGCTTTATTATTCTTTTTTCTCAACAGGTTAGTTGATTGGGCTGAAATGGATTTCTGGTTAGATGTGCTGGCATATGCTGGCATTATATTGTCTACTATAGTACTATTATGTGGATGTGCTAATATGTTCATCATGGCTGCTCTATGGGTGCTGTATCATTCTATAGTTAACATAGGCCAAAGATGGTAAGTATACTACACCCTGACAAATTATAAAATAATCTTTTGGTCAACTTTTACTGAAACTGCCTGAAAACTTGCACAGAAATATACATTAAAAATAATATAAAATGATGAAGAAAGTGGGGTACTTCATTCAAGCAAACATCAGGGCGAGGAATAATATTTAGCATAGCAGTAGAGTTCTGTCCCCGCTTAGCACAAATGAGGTTCTGGGTTCAAGCTCTGGCAGTTCTTGATCGGCTTTTGTGTTCATTTTGTTTCCAGTCCATACTCCCTCTTGCAGGTTTTCCCTGAGTACTCCAATTTTCTTCAGCATCTAAAACTGGGCTTCATGTTTATAATGGATACATTGTAGTAGCAAAAATTATGGTTCAAGTAACCGATAAACACCAACAAATCCAAGCCAACTTGTAAATAAATATCACCCAGACAACCAACACTCTGTAGCAAAAAGAGCAGGGCAATATTGAATTTCAGTGTTCTCCCTTGAAAGTTAAAGATTGAAAGATTTTGACTCTTTTTGCTAAATTACTGAAATCTTTAAGATCAATGAATTTGTCTTGTGCTAGTATCATCTATTAATTTTTCTAATAAAATGATTATTGTTTTGATATTTTACAGGTATTCATTTGGTAAGTCACAGTATTCTTTGTCTCATATATATTAAAGTCATTAGACTTGCTTGCTTAATACTCTGATGCTGACCAAAGGCTTCACATATTAAGATATCAAGAGCTATTTTAAGAACCACTGTACCAATACTAACCTTGTTTGTACTCATGTGAATGCATTTTTCATGCTGATTCCAAATATAGTCATGAAAATTTACAATTCTAAAATCTTTGAAGTTTGATTTTTATTTTGTAACGTGTTATCTGCAGTCAACACCCACATGGAGAAAGTTAATAGACAATCTGCAAAATGTTGTGTAACTTGCAAATTGATATACCTTCAGATTATGAAGACAGCAAATGTATTACACATTTTAACAGATATCAGTATCTCAAGAACCACAATACTGAAGCTTAGATATGCTCAAAAGTCGACTTCTTCCCCCGGGTCAAGTTCATTATGCCCTTGCCTTCGTAGTAAAGATATTTTAATTTTTTTCTTGTCCTGTTGAAATTCTGGAACCGTGATTTTTTCATACCTGTAATATGAATTGGGAAGAATTAGAAATTTTGTGAACAGGAAATACATTACCATAAAGCAATAAATTATGCATTAAATTTTCTAGTGCAAGAGCAATTTCATAATTATTGTTTTAAACAAATTCAGATTTTGAAGGATTTGAGAGTGTTATTGTAGATTTTCATGTGTATCTACTTTTATCCATAGGTTGGGAGTCACAGCTACTGGAGACTGGTTTCCTTGCGATCTTCATGTGCCCGTTACTGTCGTTACGACAATTCCCTCGCAAGACACCCACACCATGGGTGGCGCTGTGGGGTTATCGCTGGCTGATATTTAGGATCATGCTTGGGGCTGTAAGTGCAAGTGTATATTGTTCTGGAATCTTTATATGAGTTATATAAGATATGACACCCTTTGTGTGATGTCAGTAGTTGATATCATGAATATTTCTTGAACAGAGGCACAGACAATGGTCTAGACTTCAAGACTGAGTGTTATAATATTGTGGTGTTTATTATCAATTCAAAACATTGGATAATCCGCTTTCTTGTCGATGCTGCCAATGATTAACATGTGCTACCATGGCCGTGGAAATTTTCCCCCGCCATCTAAATTTTCCACCTTCTTTTGATAGCTTTTAGTTCCCATAGGATTTTCTCTGTCCCTGAAATAACCAGTTAACATTAACAGCGAACGGCAATATCAGATGGTCTGGTTTAGTCCGTGATCAGCTATCCAGAAAGTAACCTAACGCCAGACTAGTCCGATGAGTAGGACCTGTTTTTTTTTTCTTAGTATACGCTGGCGAAGTCACGTAATAAATCGGATCAACCACCACAGCAACAGGTTCAAACAACTTTGAATATATCGCGCAGCACTACAAGCAGGTTGCAATCACCTGCATGTCTGCAATCATATACCACGGTCTCCCAAAGACACCAATCCCACAGGCGCGAGCGATCAGCACGATATGGCCCAATGCAGAGGTACCGCTTGAACGTACCAGTGCAGCGCGGTATATTAAAAAATTGTTTGAACCCACTGCCACGGCAGTCCATCCAATTATTACATAACTTCACCAGCGTATACTCAGACTCTGCATGATTGCTCAAGAAAGACTGACCGCAAATGATATGTGGGTGTAATATAATCCCTATCAGAACAAAACTTGATTGGTAAGATTAGTTCTTCCTGTAAACAAATAAACATAACTTACAGACATTTCTTCTGCTTATAATTGACACCATTTTGTAATTTTTCCACCAGGGTTTAATCAAGATAAGGGGTGATCAATGTTGGAGAGATCTGACTTGTATGAACTACCATTATGAGGTAAGATTTTCTGTTGTAAGCACTCTAAACAGTAGTGCTTTATTATTTTGTGAAAGGTGCAGGCTGTATAAATGCAGATTCAAAACATGATGCATCCAAAGGCTTATGCATCAGTGGTTACTCAACCCCCCCGCACATAATTAAAGTGGCAGTTTATTACATGTCTTTGGTGAGTGTCCAGGTTTTGTCCCCTTTAACAATGCTCTTTACCCCCCTCATTTAAGAGAGTATGGTCCATTTGGCTCTCTCAAGACAGTCGCGTTCACATGCGATACATGGGCGGTCAAAGGTGTGTTATCAGTAGGTCGCAGTCACTTTGTGCCGCATCACCCATTACAGATGCAGTGCCTTTGATCACACATATATCACACAGGGACGCTACTGTCTCAAGAAGGCCAAATGGACCATTGTTCCTATCAGGCTGCCGCTAGAGGGGGGTATGGGGTGTGACACACCCCCCAATGCACAATTTTTGTCGGCAAAAATTGACTGGTGTCGTCAAAACCTTGTGATTGTCGGCAAATGTAGTCAAAGCTAGGTGATTGTCAGCAAATTGCAAGAGTCATATAAAAGATTAATGTGTTATGAAATTGTGCTGTTGTTACCTAATAGCGTAATAGACCTATTGTTAATGTTATAGTAGTTACTAATTTTTAAAAATTGGTCGAAAATTTTTATGACCCTAACCCCCACACCCCCACTTTTTAGATTCTTGAATATTTCCATCGGCAAATCATGCTTTACAGTTTTCACCCTCCCCCCCCCCCGAATCATATTGGGTCTAGCGACGCCCCTGGTTCCTATTAAAAAGTAATGTCGTATCATATCACCCTCGTTGTTGGGCACAATGCAGCAAAGGGACAATTGTAATTTCGGATTCATCACTATGGAAAAAATCATCATTGCATTGCAAAAATTTTATAAAATCTCTCCCTATAGTCTGTTTGCACAAATAGCCATTTTGTAGTTACGTGCAATTCATCACTATTAAAAAAATTTGTTAGCTATTTGCATTGTTTTTAACCCACAGACACAACCAGTACCAAACCCATTGAGTTACTACATGCATCAGAGTCCTGAATTGTTCCACAAGTTTGAAACACTAAGCAATCATTTTATAGAGTTGGTGGCACCTTTCTTAATTCTGGCTCCGTTCAGGCCATTGAGAGTGGTTGGTGGATATCTGCAAATAATATTCCAGGTAAGTTTTGATACCACTCCGTTTCAGAGATGAACTGCAGCCCCTTGCTCAGATTGATGTGAGCACCCTGGTAAATGAGCAAAATATGCAGAGCTTCGTTTGCACCGACCAAAGTTTTGGCGCATAATCGACCAATCAGATTACCACATCTGTTGTTATGATTGTCAGACGATTGAATCAGCCAATCAGAACCCCACTTCTATGTTTACGCTGTGTATGCTCTCAAAATGTAAACAACTGCTGTTCTTCTCTGGCAGAAACTGTAGTCATGATTTGTACGGACCAGGATATGCTTTGCTTGCATCTGGCAATTGAGATGATGCTTTAGCAAAGTTCTTGCCGTGTTTGTTGCATCACGAATGCAGTGCCATTTTATAAAATGGGGTTTTTTTTGGTTACGGCAACAAAGCAACAAATAAAGCTTTTTTTTTTAAATCACAGGGGAGAACCTAAAATGACAGCAGGGAACTGAAAGCGAGTCTTGGTAAAGCATACACTAAACATTGGCATTCATTCTGGCTTTGGAGTTCATCAGAAGCAGAAAAAGAGGTGTTGACTCTTATATCTTGAATCTGTATTTCTATTATCAAATTACACAGAAATCACATAACAAACAGAGTGGCACTTATCAAGGTTTGTCTAAGTGCAAATTTCCATGTTTTTGTTTATTTTCAGCTGGTTTTGGGGCTTTTAAAACCCAAAAGTATTGTAATTTTCAGCTGCTTTTTTCACCAGTTTCAGGGTTTTTAGTGGTAATAAATGGCATCTTTGAACAATGAAATGTAATACAAGAGATGGTAAAAAGCTCTTTTTTATGAAACAGTGCAAAATGCAAAACCAGTGAGCTTGTGTAGAATGATATCTACTTGTTTCTCTAAGTTTTGTTCAAAATTATGAAAATGACATGAACTAACAAATAATGACATTGTCAAAAATTCTGAAAGTTGTTAGCATCAGTGATCTTTGCAGAAATTTAAAAATTCTTATAAGTATTTAATTTCAATTGTATCATTTTCTTTTTCAGATTGTTCTGATAATCAGTGGTAATTTAAGCTTTCTCAATTGGTTGACCATACTCCCTAGCATAGCATGTCTTGATGATAAAAGCCTTGCTTGGATGTTTCCACAAGTCATCAGCAGGGCAAAAGATACAGTGAAACATATTCAGAGGGAGGATAGACTTGGATTGGGACCACCACCTACATCTGGTAAGGACATTTTTGGACACCATCTGACAGTTCTGGCAATTTATTGCGAAATATTTATTCCTCAAGTGGAAAATACTGGGAAATACCGGGGTTTTCAAAAAGAGGTTTTGCATAATATAGATCATGTCTTTGTCATGAGCTTTGTATACAAAATAATGAACACTTCTAGCATATAGTCTTGAGCATACATCACTATTTTCTCCTATTTTTTTATGCCTCTTCAGTCTTCAGTCTTTATACTCTTAAAAAGCAATGCTTTTCTTGCTACTCGTAGCACAGGTGTAGATGTGCTGGATATGTACAAGATGTGCAAGTAAAAATGAACTCTAGATGCTTAGAGAACCTGGTGAACTGCAGAAACTGCAGGGAGCGCTGCTGACTGGATGGTTTGGACTGATGTTGATGTTACAGCTTTCACAAGCAGGCTGTTTCAAATTAATATCATGCGAATGAAGAAAGAGTACTTGTAAATGTCCCGAGTTGCTCGGATAGGCTGATACCGAATACCGTAATTCTAATTCCTAATTTTCTTGATTTTCTACCCCAGGTGTATACATAAGAAAAGCAATGAATATATCACTGGGTCTACTCATCGCATACCTCAGTGTTCCTGTTGTTACCAATCTGATGTCATCACGCCAAGCTATGAACACATCGTTTGAATCGCTAAGACTTGTGAATACTTATGGGGCATTTGGAAGGTTGGTATCGTGTGTAGCCAAGAAGGTGGAGGGGCAGGTCAGGGGCATAATCAGGGGGTGGTAGATGGGACAAACTGCACTCTCAGAACAATATGGGTTAAATTGGGACAGAAAGAATGAAAATTAATGATTAATTAGCCTAACATGGAATTTGCAAAAAAAGGGACTCTAAACATTGAAGGTTGATCACACAAAGTACCCCGATTTTCAAAAAAACATAGACAATCTGACCCCTTTTCACAGTTTTCTTGGATGCGGATGCGCAGAGTCCATAGACAGAACCTCCCACATCAAGACCAGTGGAAATTTGATTGATTCAAGTATGATGGGTATTGGTTTTGTCCTATTCACACCTTCCCGCATCTCCACGTAATACTTCCCAAAGTCAAACAAATCAAACATTGTTATTTTGGTCTACATTTGGGGACAGTTTTTTAACTAATTAAGTCGTGATAATTATACTTCTTTGCTCGAGTGCAGTCTGTGATGTCTACTCATTGTGGGAGCTTTCTTTTGCATGTGCACCTAATTATTGTCTTTAAACATTCATGCGTAAGTACTTTGAGCAAACCCTCGCATTTTGAAGCTGTGCCCAGTGAATGCGCTGTGACATTACCAATATAGTATTGCGACCGACGGTATATTATAGCATCAATTATGACAATTAGAGGTTTAGGACACTTAAAATGATGGTATGCTTGGACTCAAAAAAGGAACAAAATCAATTCAGGTTCAAAGGGCAATGCCCCTCAACCCCAGCCCTCCCCCATCACCCCTTCCTGACAATGTGTGTATGAAACTTCAAACATGCTGCAAGTCATTGAAGAAATAAGAAACCATGGTATGGAAAAAATAACCACTTCTGTAACAATATAGACCTCAGATCAGAAGCGTACCATCAGCCATCTGATTGAGGGCACTGAGCCTCATTGAAAGGGGCACTGGCCATTTTACTGCAATTTCCAATGGTGGAGGGGGAGGGCTCGTGCCCTATATTAGTATGCCACTGCCTTTGAATGTTTTTTTACATAAGAGAATATAGTTATGAATATGTTTTGCTTAAGTCTGCTCCCAAAATGAAAGATAGTATCTGCTGCAAATTAATGCTCTGTGTGCTAGCCATAGGCTTCAACATAAAATCCAAATTTGAAGATATTTTCTCAAAATATCAAGAGCTATCTCAAGAACCACTGAACCAATACTAGGTTTGTTTGTACTCATTTTAATGCATTTTACATGCTGATTCCAAATATGGTGATGGAAATGCACAATTCTGAAATTATTTGAATTTTTAAAGAAAATTTCAAACTTGTCGTCTGCAGTCGACACCCGCATGGAGAGGGTTAATAAATAAGATACTACCTTCTTACTTGGGCGGATATACAGATGGAATTGGCCCTTTCTTACTTTAATATTCTTGATTTTTGTCTCCATGCAGCATTACTAAGGAAAGGACAGAAGTAATTTTTATGGGAACTCTTAGCGATGACCCCAATGACCCTGAAGCTGAGTGGTTAGAATATGAATTCAAATGTAAACCTGGCAGTATTACAAGGCGGCCATGTTTGATCTCTCCCTATCACTATCGACTGGATTGGTTGATGTGGTTTGCAGCCTTTCAAGTAAGTGCTCCAGGAAAATATTTCCCTGACCCCTTCATTGACTGTTATCAATACAGTTACAACATTTTGAGAAGCACTGGCATCATGTTTTGTTCAGTACCTCTACCCTACCCCATAACCAGATTAGACAATAATATTTGCACGTTATCTGATTGGAGGTTGTGTTATGAAAACGGAGGGGTTTGTTTTCTGCCAAGGTTATTTTCCGTGGGAGCTCACGCTAGGAAAAATACAGAGGCCCCGGGAGGGGGGGTCACTCACATTTTGGCCTGTTCACCATCCGCGATAATCAACTTTTGAAAAGCACCCTTAAACAAGGATTGAACCCTTAGCTAAAACGATACCCTGAACAGGTAACACGCACCTGTTTTCACACCCTAAACAGTGATTTTATTCTTTGCATCAAATTATATACCCTAAAGAAGGATTAGCTCACAGGCCCCATGGCTAAATCGATCGGAACTTCAATCAATCGCACACCGGAGGAGCCGAACAGAAAATTGTGCAACTGCGATATAATATTTTTGTAAAACCACATGCTTTTTTTAAAGATCATTTTCCCTTTC
Organism: Amphiura filiformis; assembly: GCF_039555335.1. NCBI lineage: Eukaryota > Metazoa > Echinodermata > Ophiuroidea > Amphilepidida > Amphiuridae > Amphiura > Amphiura filiformis. The sequence continues at coordinate 13,118,363 of NC_092647.1, forward strand.
ATATTTATCTTTCCATCTGTTCAATTTACATACCCTTTCCGCATTATTAGCACATTGCAATTTTGCTACCCTTTTTTCATGTTTTCGACACCCTTAACACGATACACGCGTACCGTGCATACCCATGAAAAACTCCTCTTTTTACGCGTTTTTATTATCACGTGTGAGGCCCAACACAAACCCTCCGATTTCATGTAAATGACCGAAAAACAGATGATGCAAAGTTATATGTGTCATTCATTCGTGCCATTTTACAAATTTGCTTCATAATTTAACTTGTTTTTTGTTTAAAAGACTATTAAAAATATATCTTCCATTCACTTGTTTTAATGCGCATTTATTAAGTGATGGGCAAGTACGCATTTTTATTATTTACACTTAATTTGATTTATTAGAATTTCAGAATGAATAATTGGATCATCCATTTAGCCGGAAAATTACTAATAAATGACGAGGCAACAGCTACTCTCATAGCACACAATCCATTTGAAGACACAGATCCACCAAAGTAAGTGGTTACTGTTATTATTCAGACTTACCCAGATGTGTTACCGGGTGTACCAGGGGTAATCGGGTGATGCAGTTCGTGTTGATGTGGGTAACATTGTGAATCTTGGACCCACCCTCCTCAAGCCATACCAAGCTTCACCATCTTACTGATGGTGAAGCTTTGACTTAACAAAATTATTTTACTGAATGAAGCTTGAACTAATAAAAATAATGGTGAAGGTGAAGCTAGACCTAACCTTCTAGGTGTTATAGTATACTGATAGTGAAAAATCAAATGCATGAATGATGAAAAACCTTTCTAATGCATGGTGAAGCTTGGTCCAAGCAGATCGTTTGACCTTTGATCGTTTGACCGTTTGAATTTTGTGAGCAAAGGGTGAAAGCAAGGTGAAACTCAACCTCTTATACACAAGCAATGAAGGTGAAAAAGAGTGAATGCTTGAGGAGGGTGGGTTCAAGGTGCTGATTGACCCTTGCATAAATAATGAATGACCTGGCTTTTTGCATGATGTAAATACATAGCTGAAGTGGCAAAAGCCACAGAGAGATGTTTGTTGTTGTTGCAACAAAACAACAGCAAACATGCAGTGGGTGCACCTGGCTGCTACTTGCAGGGTTACAACATGTAAACCATGACTTAGCTGAGATAATTGCATACAAAATTTTGTAATTTTTACTCTATTTGGTGCATTATAAAAGTGAATTTTCATGCAAAACGAGCCAAAAAGAAGATGCTGAGTAGTCAAGCTGGCATGCTATGTAAGTCCTATCTGGGTGGAGGCACTCTGTTCCCCTATCCACCTGTCTAATACACAGCTCCAGTACAGTAATGATAATTATCCTTTCTCATTTCTCACTACAGCTATATCAAAATGGAGCATTATCGCTACAAATACACTAAAATTGGCAGTAAACAAGCAGCAGCAGGAGCATGGTGGACTCGGCAACACATAGGAACCTACATGCCACCTCAAAGCCTGGACACATTGTATGAATTCATGGCGACACAGAGCTGGGATCTCCCAAAACACATCAAGAGGAAAATAAAAGTTGGTGCTAGGAAGAAACCAAAAAAGAGGCCTAGACCGCCACCTGTAAAGTCAAAGAAGACATAGACGGTGGTTGATATGTGTGATATGATCGGATTCTATTGGGCCAAAGGAGGTGATTTTGCTCATTCAGTTATTATCACCATCTATTTACACAGTAATCAAGTGTGTGGCTTCTCGAAGGATCTCTAGTCCAAAGGGTCGCTAGTCTGAAAACCAAACTAAGTTCACTAATCCGAAGGTTCTCTAATCTGGGTCTCTAGTGAGGGGTTAGGGTTAGCAAGCCTTATTCTATATTCGGACTAGAGAACCTTATTTATTATTAGGACTAGAGAACCTGTTATTTGGACTAGCGAACCTTTTTCATAATTCAGACTAGCGAATGGTAAATTACGTGTTTGGACTAGCGAACCTTCGGACTAAGGAGCCTTCGGACTAGAGAGTTGTCACCATCAAGTGTGTTATTTCTGAAATCTTACATCCCTTGCATACTTGGTTAAAAAGCTCTGAGCTTTTACAATGCCAATTTTTGTATGTGTTGTTGTTGTTGGGTGTTTTTTTGTTCCTTATGTTTGTATCACAATTTCACAATCACCGATAGCCTTGATTCAAGCCCTTATACAGCCAAAGCCCACTGTGTTACTGTGGTGTGTGTGTGTGCATAACACACAATGGGCGACAGTCTTGAGCAACCTGTATTCCTTGTTTCACATTTGACCTTGAAAATTTTTTCTGCGATTCCAGATTCTTACAGATAGAGAAAAATGAGATGCCGCTAACATATATATTTATGATTAGCCATCCAGTCATGTACAAAGATTATGATGTAAATAATTTTTGTTTTTGTCTTACCATGCAACCACCAATGAAAACAGAGTATATTTCGTCAACGCATTGCTAATTACATAATGAGCTAGACAGGTTGAACAAGATGAGCAGCGCAGGTGCAGGTTTGTAAACTGACAGCAGTTTGTATACAAAATTGAATGCAGCACAATTTGGGCAGTTGGTACATGCAGAACCAGAGAAGGTTCTCATCTTCTTTGGTAGAACATGGCAGTCTGTGTCCATAAATAAGCTCATTAGCCTTTTCGAGATATGGCGGACACAATGGGATGGCAATGCACAAAGTGAGTAAAGGCTTTTGAATTTGCCAGGTTTTAACCAGATTGAAGACTGCCCTCCCATTGTGTGCACAATCTTCGAAAAGGCTAATGCAGTAGCCTATGCACCACTGTCCAGGGAGATCAGCTGGCTGTAGTATCAGAGAGTTTCTTGAACAAGACTAAATTGCTGCCCATGGCCTGGTTGGATCTGACCATATAAAGTAATAGAAAAACATCCAATTCCAGAAAATTCAAAGATCAATTTGTATAAATTTCAAATGGTGAAAGAATTTTGAATAAGTATTAAATTATTATCTTTCAGTAAGACCTAATTTGGATTATAATTTTCAGGTACAATCAACTTTTTTAACTTTTTGTTTTTCTTCAAACTTGCCTTTTTACAATGTTTTGTTAAAATTAGAGGTTTAGCTTTAGAGTACAGACTCCATCTAGTATACAATTCTGGTTCCCTGCGCACCCTGTGTTTTCAATACAATTTTAGTGTACCCTGTGCACCCTATTTTTATTGCAGGTTCATGAAATTTTGTGGGGACGACCACTGAAACAAGGCAAAAATGTCAAGGTCATTCAAGGTCAAATTGCCATAGACTGCTGCAGGTTCATGAAATTTGGTGGGAACGGACACCTTAGTGAGGCAAATAATGTGAAGGTCATTTTGGGGTCAAGTGAAATTGCACCGATTAAAATGATGGGCGTCAAGGTGGAGGCATTGTAGTTTATGGTTAGGGTTGGGGTTATGATTAGGGTTAGGGTTATACTTGTGCGCAGGACATACCAGAATTATTCCCCGTCTATTCCCTTGTCATAAGTGGGATAAATCCCACATTTTGGATTGTCAAAAGGGGTACCATATTTTGATACCTCGGTCATCTTATCTCTGAATGCCTGAAATGAACACTTGTTGGAAATCTCTAGCTTGAGGGTTATAAAGGTTTGCACATGTAATGCTCAGGTATGTTAGCGCCACAGTGGGCAATTCCATTTGTAATCCATACACCCCTATGGAAGACATAACCTTAATCTTCTACACAGTGGGTGTAAATTTCAATTGGAATCAGCCATTCAGATAAACCCATTTGAAATTTACACTCCCTGTGTTGAAGATTAAAGTCATATCTTCCATAGGGGGTTTATGGATTTCAACTGGAATAACCCAATACATTACCAGCAGAAAGCAAACTCTGTCATATCAAAGTTTGCTGGGGCTCATGAAATAATCTGTACAATATTTTGGCCCCTATGAGTAACATGCAAATATGGCAGATTGAATCTGTACTCCCTGGTTTAACCTCTTTGATTGATTTATTCTTTCTTATTCTGTACAGCTCTTTCAACAGGCTATTTCAGTTGAAATCCATACACCCCCTATGGAAGACATGACCTTAATCTTCCACGCAGGGAGTGTGAATTTCAAATGGGTTATCTGAATGGGTGACTCCATTTGAAATCTACACCCCTGTGTGGGAGATTAAGGTCATGTCTTCCATAAAGTATATGGATTTCAACTGGAATAGTCCAATATATGTAGTAGGTATAAAGACCTCCCAAGGAGGTATAGGTCACAAATCCATAAATGAGTACTTTATGATGGGGTGGGAAAAGAAGTTCTTGAAGCAACTTTGAGGCTCACATCCAGAAATTAACACGGGTTTCCGGAAATCAATAATTTGGTCAATTGGTTGAATGAAACTTTAGTTAAGGTCACATAAATATAAGTGGTACATCCACAGAATTAAAACCAGAGAACCAGGACTCGACCGCCATCTTGATACAAGCATGGAGAACAAATTGGGGTATTCGGTTTCCCTCGAATGCGCCGAGGCATTCGTTGTCATGCAAGCACGACATGGATGATGGGCGCATTTGAGAGATGCAGTTGATGCGATATGCATGCAATACGAAGACGCATCAGATGAGACGCAGAATTGTTTTCGCTCGTCTCCGCGCACTGTCGGCAAGGACCCGAATACCCCCAATTTTCTCCCCATAGCTGACGGCGCGATTGTCTAATTCTGTGGGTACATCTTAGTTGTAATTTGGGTTATTCCAGTTGAAATCCATACACCCTTTATGGAAAGCATAACTGGGGTGTAGATCTCAAACGGAGCCACCCATTAAGGGTAACCCCATTTTGAAATTTGTAATCTCTGTGTGGAAGATTAGTGTCATGTTTTCCATAAGGGGTATGGATTTCTGCTGGAATATGCCATTGTTTTATATGAATCATTTTAAATGACTTTTTTACAACATGTGCCAATATTGAGTACTATGAATTCCTTCTATTGTCTTGTATGTTCCATGTTAGTGTAATGTTTAGGGAATAACTATCATTCTATGATAAAAAATTGATATTTTGATGTATTTATTTTGTTGCTTATATTCACAATCATGTATATATTTTAAGTAGTTATTCCATTGGGAGATATTTTAGGTTGGTCATGGTGTATATTATTCTTTTGCAACTCAGTATTAGTAGATTTTTACAGCAAATTGCTTTACAATTTTCATTCCCAAACAAATTCACAACATGTACACCAGACATACCCCTACATATTATCATCTCCAAACAGAAACTATGAGTCTGGCAGCTCTAAAGCATTTTTCACCCTGATGTGGCAGTGATGTCAGTGTGCATTTCATTAGGCGCAGCTACAAATCGCTAGTGTTCCCTCAAAGCGCTGGCGTACACTCATGTCTTCAAAGACGCCGCATAGATGCGTGTGCAAAATAGCTGCCTCAACGCACACTGGCGTCACTGCCACATCAGGGTGGAAAATGCTTTAGTGTAGAGGATACATTAAGACTTCTTACGATATTGTGTCTTGTCTGAAGTTGAAAGTGGAAACACCATGTTGTATTTCACGGTGGCAGCTTTGAATCAGTGCCTTTACTGGGTTGTGTCTCCGGTGTACAGACAAATTGCACTTCTATTTGTGCTTATATGCCACACAGGATTATGTTAGCGCATATGATTCTAATCTGCCACTGCAAAATCCAACATGGCCTTACTTTCAACAGACAGACTCATGGCCTTACTTTCAACAGACAGACTGTAATACCTGTTGACATTGTGTGTGTATTAACCATGGAATAATTAGGGGACAGTTCCCAGTGTAACTGATGTCCCCAGTTGGAATGTCAGGTTGCATGTGTGTGTCTCTGGTTAAGACATGGGACAGTCCCAGTGTAACTGATGTCCCCAGTTGTAATGTCAAGTTGCATGTGTGTGTCTCTGGTTAAGACAGGGACAGTCCCAGTGTAACTGATGTCCCCAGTTGGAATGTCAGGTTGCATGTGTGTGTCTCTGGTTAAGACATGGGACAGTCCCAGTGTAACTGATGTCCCCAGTTGTAATGTCAAGATTTCCAATCCGACATTGATACCATCCATTCTTGGTTCTCCCTTAATCACCTTTCTGTCAATTCCTCCAAAACAAAAGTCATGGTAATTTCCACTAAGAAGGACCCTTTTCCAGATCTCAATCTCACTCTTAACAGACTGCCTATTGAACGTGTGTCATCTGCGAAATTTCTTGGTGTCTGGCTGTCTGACAAGCTTTCCTGGAATCTTCACATTGATAACATATGCAGAAAAGCTCGCAAAATCATCGGCTTCATTCATAGATCTTTCCAATCAGCCCCCTTCAGCATCCGTCGTTCTTTGTACTTGGCCTTGGTTCGCCCCATTCTGGAGTATGGTTGTACTACTTAACATAACCCTTACCAACCGTCTTGAGTCTACCCAAAGATTTGCCTGTCGTGTCATTCTTCAGTCTTGGAACCTCTCCCATGAGGACCTTCTATTGGATTCCGACCTGTCTCTTCTTAGTAAGCGTCGTGATGTTGCTTCTCTGTGTCACTTATTTAAAATCTTTGCCAATCTTTGTTCTTCTCCCAACCCTTTCCAGCCTCATCCCAGTCCCGGTCTACGAAACCTCAGTTCCCGCGCTGTTCAAGTTCCTTTCCAACGGCTTTCATTGTCCCAGAGATCATTTTATCCGTTTGCCTCCATCTGGAATTATCTCCCTGAAGCTATTGTCAATGCTTCTTCCCTCCAGGCCTTCAAATTGGCCATCCAGTCCCACCTCCTCTAACCAGTTCACATAATTTATGTTTTGTTTTATTTTATTCTGTTTTGATTATATGTATTTTCTAGTAATGTTTCTGATTTTAATGTAAGGGCAATCCTTCAATTTATTGTATAATCAGTATTGGATCTGCCTGGCCTTGTGCCAAATGTTATAAATAAATAAAAGTTGCATGTGTGTGTCTCTGGTTAAGACAAGGGACAGACCCAGTGTAACTGATGTCCCCAGTTGTAATGTCAAGTTGCATGTGTGTGTGTGTCTGGTTAAGACAGGGGACAGTCCCAGTGTAACTGATGTCCTCAGTTCAGTTGGAATGTCAGGTTCATGTGTGTGTGTGTCTCTGGTTTACACCATTGCAAAGACATTATACTCAGACATGCACAAATACAAAGTAAATAGCATTTGTGTAAAGAATACTTTATTCAGGGTTTAAGGTTATAAAAAGTTTATTAAGAAATGTGTCTCTTAATACATACAAATTGCATACATTTTATGCATGACTACAGGCAAGGTCTGTAGCATTCAGTATAATTATGCTCATTAAACTTTTTTGTTTGCTACAAACATGAAAACTGCACAAATTTTGACTAGTTTTGATTCATTTTTGTTCTTGATTTCACACAGTCATAATACTCTAAAAAAAGTAGGTCAGAAATACTCTAAAAAGAACTTATACAGTGTATGATCAGCATTTTATACATGATTAGAGACCAGATTGAGCTATTCCGATTGAAATCCACACCCCTCTGGAAGATTTTGGAAAGATCTTCCATAGGGGGGGTATGTTTTTCAAATGTGATTGGTCAGGGTTAATCATTTTGAAACTCATACTCCCCCTGTATTATTACATATATCTTCCGCACCTGGAGTGAGGATTTCAAACGGAAGTTCCCCAATTGTCTATTTGATTCAAAACTCATACTCCCTCTGCGGAAGACTTTAGCCAAATCTTCCACAGGGGTAGTGTGGATTTTAAATGGAAAAGCCCATTGTACTCAAGTTTTTAATTTCCCAAGTGTTCCTTAATGACAAAATGACCCATGCATTGTGTTAAAATATACATGCATATAGATAATGTAACCACAGTTTTTATAACCAAATTTTAGTAACTGGTCTAATGATATGCTTGAGGGAACAACATATGATCACAGCCGTCAAGATCACAGTTATCTGGGGCGCCCTCAATTTAAGGCTTGCTGATTTTACGTAAGCGTGAGCTACCAGTGAGTATTTTGTGGCTACTTCGCTGGCTGCAATTCATCAACGGAAGGAAGTTTCTGCTTATCATACATGTGTTAGCCTGTCAAGTTTGATGGGACTCGATCAAAAATGAACTTTATTAATACCTTAGCTTACGTAAAATCAATAAGCCTTAAATTGAGGGCGCCCCTAGTGGTCATCATGCATAACTGCTGTATGATCAATTCACTGGTCCGCAACCATATCAGATAATCAGATTTTCTGTACAATTAATTTTGCAACTGCTCCAACAAACATAAATAGATCAGTAATAGCTTATGTTCATTTCAGCAGAAAAGTTGAGAACACTTTCCTGATTTCAAGAATTCATAAAAGGGCATTTCGTGATCCAGAGCATCATCCCCCCCTTTTATCAAGAAAAGTTTTTATACCACTGGAAACATCTGGCTACATAATATTTATGTACAAAACATTTCTTGCAGATTAATTCGTTTAGCAAAAATATCGTGAAATTTGAATTGCGTGCTGTACGCCAGAACAAAATTACAACACATCGTCTATGGAGCACTGTAATACACATAATCATGCATAACTCACAAACCCAAAATCAAAATCAACTGAAATGTTGGGAATAAGCTTTTTTCGTTGATATCTACTGAAAAATGTCATAAAAAGAGGATGCTAGGATCACAAAATACTCCTTTAAGTTAAGCAATAGAACAAAATTAGTGTGATCTTTTGATCGACTATCAATGCTGGGTCAATCCTTATTGATGAACTGACTATTGCTGATTGTTATAACATATTCTATGAATTGACCAATACAAATTTGCCATTAATTAGTTGATAGTTCAGTAGTAACAAGCATCAAAGAAGCATTGACAGTCGATGCAATGATCAAACAAATTTGGTTGCAGAGCCTTATTATAGATATCCCAGCAGTATTTGCAGCATTCATATGTTAACCATGTGATTTTCAAATTCAATAACCTCACTTGTGTTGGAGTAAAATCATTTTCCATACTTAAAAGGAGGTCCTCCATGTGAAATCATATTTTCATCTTTATTGCTTTCCAATTTCAGCCAATCACATGGACTACCAGGACATTTTATTCTTGTTCCAAAAATGCCCACGATTTTGAATTTTGTTGTCTTCACTGGTTACCCCATGGGTGTGCGACATTATGTGAACCACCTGTACCCAAGTTGTTACTATACCGTAAAAACTCGATAGTTAGTTATCAAGCGCTTTTGAAAACATGAAATTGCACCAAAGTCCGGCGCTTTACTAACTGAGCTAAGGGGCTGAGACACACATTTGCAGGTTTACTTGTTCGTATATAACTACGTGTGTTGATGATTAGCTCAAAACCCTTTACGCTTTTGTGCATGGGGCTCTTCATGTTTGCATGTTTTAAAAGCGCTCGATAGTAAGCACAAATATGCTAACTATCGAGTTTTTACGGTATATATCTACACAATTGTTCCAGTCCAAGGGGCCATGTGAACAACAAATACAAGCATTAAAATCCAATCGATTGTAATTAACCTATCATTCAATCGGAGGGGGAGGAGGTGGAGGGGGAGGAGATGGAGGACGTACAGGTCGAGGAGGTCTCTTGGGTGGCGATGTTTCCGTTTCTGATGAACAACTAAACCATTCCTGTTGATCACCACCACCCTGACTGGGTGGCACCTTGGTAACACAACCATCATGCATCATCCAGTGGATGTCGTTTAGAAGCGCTAGTTTTCCAGGACTTGCATGAGAGGACGATTTAGCCACAGAACTTGGAGGATGCTTTGTTGGTGGTGGTGGACGTGGTGCACGTGTCTGCCCTACAGAGCCTACATATATGCCGTTATCTTGTGGGAATGTTGATGATGAAGTTCCTGTTTTATCTTCAGCAGCTTCAGCCTCTTGTGATGGTAAGAACATTGCCACACAATGATGATCTCTTCTCACTTTTTGGATGTCACCGAGTGATGCCCCTCTTCCAGGAGAATTGAATGGTGGAGCTGCAGACATAATGAGATTCCGAGCTATAGATTTGGCCTCTTGTACATTTGGACTGGAAGGAAGTTTTAATGATGGTGGTAGGGTGGTGGTTTTCAATATAGAGCCTTCTGCAATGTTGTTGGAATACCTCTTGGGTCTTGATGAAGTTGGTAATGAAGTTTCTGTAGTAACTGGAGCATTTTGTGTCACAAAATCATCTCTTCTCAGTTTCTGGATGTCACTAAGTAATGCAACTCTTCCTGGAGAATTGGATGATGGGGCTGCAGACTCTGTGAAATTTTGAGATGTATATTTGGCCTCTGCTACATATGGATTAGCAGGTTTTAATGATGTTGGTGTGGTGTTGGATTCCACTGTGGCACCATCGGAAATTTTACTTTTCTCAGGCCTTGATGGTATGCAGCATGGTGGTGGTAATGTAGAGCACAGATATTGGAAGTGTGTAGAGTCTTCTTTGCCTGCAACAACTTGAGTGTTTTGTGTCAGCAAGGATGTTGTCACACAATCATCTCTTCTGAGGTTCTGGATGTCACTGAGTAATGCCCTTCTGCCTGGAGAATTGGACGGTGGGGCTACAGGTACTGTGAAATTACAAGATGTACATTTGGCCTTTGCTACTTTGGGATTAGCAAGAGGTTTTAAAGATGTTGGTGTGGTGTTGGTTTCCACTGTGGGGCCTTCTGCAATGTTATTTCTCTCAGGCCTTGGTGGTATCCAGCATGGTAGTGGTAATGTTGTGTCTTGTTTGCCTTCAGCAACTTGAGTGTTTTGTGTCAGCAAGGATGTTGTCATACAATTATCTCTTCTGAGGTTCTGGATGTCACTGATTAATGCCCTTCTGCCTGGAGAATTGGACGGTGGGGCTACAGGTACTGTGAAATTACAAGATGTACATTTGGCCTCTGCTACATATGGATTAGAAGGTGGTTGCAATGATGTTGGTGTGGTGTTGGTTTCAACTGTGGGACCTTCTGCAATGTTATTTCTCTCAGGCCTTGATGGTACCCAACATGACATTGGTAATGTAGAGTCTTTGCTGTCAGCAACTTGAGTGTTTTGTGTCACTAAGGGTGCTGTCATGCAATATGCTCCTCTCTGTGGAGAATTGGATGTAAAATTCTGTGTAGATATGGCCTCTGTTAAATATGGATTAGCAGGTTTTAATGATGTTGGTGTGGTGTTGGTTTTGACTGCAGAACCTTCTGAAAAGTCGTTGCTACTTCTCTCAGGCCTTGATGGTATCCTGCATGGAAGTGGTATTGTAGTGTCTTGTATGCTTTCAGCATTTTGTGTCGGTAAGAACTCTTTCATGACATCATCTCTTCTCAGTTTGTGGATGTCGCTGAGTAAGACCCCTCTGCCTGGAGAATTGGATACTGGATTATGAGGCATATATTTGGCCTCTGCTACATTCGGATTTGGAAACAGTCTTATAGATGGTGGTGGGGTGGTGGTTTTCACTGTAGGGCCTTCTGTAAAGTTGTTATTTATCGGTAAGGGAAGAGTAGGTGGCGGTGCGATCCTTGGTGGCGGTGCTACAGACTTATTGAGACTCTTTATAGCATGAGGTTGATGAATTTTCTGAACATCATCATGAAGAGCTCCACTCCCTGTGTTACTTTGTGGACCTGGAAGTGCAACAGGACTCTGGGGAGATGCTACAACATCCTTTTGAAGTTGCTGAGGGTTAGATGGTAAAGACCCACTTTCAGATGGGGCTGGTGGTAAACTTTGAAGTACGCAGCTGGACTCTTCAGACGCAGGTGCTGTTAGTTGAGGAGCATTCTCAGTAATCTTGTCACTCATTCTCTGTTCCTGGCTATCCCCGAGGAAGTCTGGACTGCTGGACGGACTTGCTTTGACCCTGGTTACATCTGAAGGAAGAAGTGACTGATTTGAACATCGTACCAGAAAAAGTCTGCTTCCAGATTGATGCACCTCGACATCCTCATTGATGTCTTGTACATCATCTAGAGATACATGTCCAGTTGGTGGAGACGGTGCTTTACGGTCTAGACACGGAGGTGATAGTGGCAGTTGTGCATTGGATGATCCTCTTTTGAGTAAGTGGAGAGAGCTTGTAGGAGACAAAACGTTTACTGCAGGTAAAATGTCTGTAAAGTTGTTGTTATTTATTGGGAAGGGTGGTGGTGGTTCACCATCTTCATTGATATCTTGTTCATCTTGAGATTCTGTTACGGTTGGTGGAGACGGTGCTTCATGGTGCACAAGAGAGGGTGCTGATGGCAATCTTGCAATGGAAGATGGTCTTTTGAGTAAGTGAAGAGAGCTTGTAGGAGACAAAATGTTTACTGCAGGTAAAATGTCTGTAAAGTTGTTGTTATTTATTGGTAAGGGTGGTGGTGGTTCAGCATCTTCATTGATATCTTGTGCATCTGGAGATTCTGTTACGGTTGGTGGAGACGGTGCTTCATGGTGTACAAGAGAGGGTGCTGATGGCAATCCTGCAATGGAAGATGGTCTTTTGAGTAAGTGGAGAGAGCTTCTAGGAGACGAAACATTTACTGCTGGTAAAATATCAGACACAGTCTGTCTGACAGTTAGCTGCGCCGAAGAGTGCCTGGAGGATGTCTTGCTAGGTGTTCTAGATATCTGTCTTTCTGGTGTGAATGCAATGTCTTGCGTATCTCTTGAATGATGTATCATGAGTATGCTACGTGATTGTTGGACATCAACTGATGAAACCCTTTCAGTCGGAAAGATGGGCATGTGTTCCTCAGATGCATCTTGAACAAACACAGCAGAAGCTGTTCTTCCATGTGAGCGACCCAAGGTTGACAGGACGGACAACCTTTTTCGCTCAATATAAGATTCTTCTTCACTTTGAGTTTCAAAAGATTCACTACCAGGGCTAGATGACGTGTAGGAAGAACTATCCGAATCGGAGGCTGTTGATGAAGATGATTCAGAACTTGATGAAATATATACATGACGCTTTTTAGATGTAGTTGTACGGGATGACTTCCGTCCATGATCCAAAGTTTCATGCACAACCTGATCATTTTTTGGCTTACTTGCTCTCCTCCTTTCACCTCTATTTGATGTGTCGTTGGGACTGATCCATCGTTCCTCCTGTGCTTGTGATGAACCAGACTCAACCGAACTTTCCTCTTCATCAATTAGTAACACTACCGAGTCATTTGCAGTCCTGTCCTGTTGGTCTTCTTCCACCAAAACAAGTGCAGCACTTTCTCGTGGAGAACCGATATCATCAGCAATCAGAGGCGTGTGCTCTTCTGAAATGTCTGACAAGTTCTGCTCAAATCGAAGCTTTTTCTTCTTATGTTTCCTCCTCGGCTCTTCTTCTACTTCATGCATATTTTCTAGGAGGTTCACCTCTTTTCCAAAATCCAGATTTTTCTTGTGTTTCTTTGTGGGCCCTTCTACTTCATGCATATTTTCCAGGAGGTTCACCCCTTTTCCAAAATCCAGCCCAGGAAGCTTGACGCCATGTGATTTGATGACACGTCTCTTGATTATTCTGGGGAGCAAAAGGAGTAACTTTAAAATAGTGGTCACCTAACCTTAAATCATAACCTTATCCTTATTTCTCAATCTTAACCCTAATCATAACCTTAAATACTAATCTAAACGTTGGTTTTGGTCAAACGTTTTATTAACATTTAAATGTTGGGCTATATAAAGGTCATGAAAACATTTTAAAAATAGTTTTTATGAAAAAATACTGCAACAACATCTTTAAAATGTTGTCAAAATGTTATTGTAAAATATTTTTTGGCAAACATTTTTTGCAAAATATTTTGTCAACACTTAAAATCATATTATGTTAGAATGTTTTGCAGCAATATTTCAAAAATGTTTTTGAATGTAAAACGATTTAAACCCTTTATATAACCCAACATTTTCTGCAAAACCTTTGTTTGCTGGGATAATCCTAACCCTAAAACACAACCCTCATCTTAATTGTGGCAGAGGCAGTTATTCTAATATCTTAAATGATTGTGATAGTTATGATCAGTAAACATGTTTATGATTTTAGAACCAGTTTGTCAGGTATCTGGTATCAGTTAAGAAATCGAGTGGCAGAGCCCTGAAAAACTCATGTATGTGTTCTAGGGTTTCAGATATCTACAGACCAAAAACTTCATTTAGTGAACCCTTTGCCGTAAATGACACACTTCTGAACTGCACAATAGCCATACTTCAGCCTGTATAATTTTTTTTTTGAGGTTTTGAGTGAGGAGTTATAAGTTCAAGAATTAGAGTTAGAAAAGTTACAAAAATTACTGGTCCAACATTAAGATCTAAAATGAAGATGTAAAAATGACACTTGAAAAAAAGTCTCTTTAGTTATTCTTTTTGTTACATTTGTTTGTGGAATCAGAGGTACTTACTTGTATATGAAAAAGCCAGAGCAGAGAAGGGTAACCAGAGTAGCGATACCAATGCTTCCTAAAATAAATATCATCGCCTCGCGATCTGCAACCAAACAAACATAAAATAAATTGTCACAAACATTGGTTATAAAGACCGGTCGTGTACATTTTTGCCTGGATTTGAGTGCACATTTCAGAATTCCAATCGCTCATCCCACCCACAACAAATTCAAAATCCACGCTTTTCATAATCGTATATAACAATGTGTGATCAGCAGACAATACTAAAGAACTTTTGGGAAAAAACGACTACTTTTTCCAAAACCACCCCAATACAAAATAAATCATGGCTACACCCTGAAAAATATGATTCATAAATCACAAGTTTTTCCCAACCCTAAAATATACACAATTTCATGAAAAGGAGATTTTTGAAAAAAAAATGTGCCAGTGGTTTGGATTTCTACTCCAAATTAAGTAAACAGTTTCAAATATTTGGGGAACTTCACAAAATTTACAAAAAGTAAGCCCTTTTTCCAGACCTTTAGAAACATTTTTCTGTAAGGTGCATTTGAAGAGCCCGAAAATGCATTTGAATAGCCTGAAAATGCTCCATTTTAGCTGCATATCCGGTACCACCCTTTCCACTATGACACCCCCCCCCCCCCACCCACCACCACCACCACCACCACCACCACCACTGTACCAAAATCCAAGACCCCACGGTCACCTGGAGGGAAACGTATTCTATAATACATACTGTGACATTGTTTCACGTCTTTAGCTCCTGGCTTGTAGCTGTGGTGACCGGTCGGACACTTCTTACATTTGCTGGCAGCATAGTCTGGCTCATAGAAACCCTTACCACATAGGCTGCAGTCTTTGTCATCATCTAGGCTGTAGGTACCAGGCTCACAGGCAACTATGCGGAGAGGTATTGAGAAATGTTAAAACTTGGTTGAACCAAAAAGGTTCGTTTTGTATAGAGTGTGGTGGAATAGTTAGGGTACTGGCCTCTGCTGCATACATGAGGTCACTGGTTCAATCCCCGTGGTAGCAACTTGCTGGGGAAGAAGATCAGTTTAAAAAATTGATCTGCGTGCTGGCCATAGCTTCAACATAAAAAATCCACAAGTTTTGAGATAATTTCTCAAAATATCAAGAGCTATCTTAAGAACCACTGAACCAATGTTAGGCTTGTTTGTACTCATTTGAATGCATTTTTCATGATGATTCCCATTATAGTCATGAAAATTAACAATTCTGAAATTTTTTAATTAAAAAAAATGAAACCTGCCGTCTGCAGCCGACATCCTCGTGGAGCGAATTAATAATTTTGGTAGCATAATAGCCTAAATATAATTTATACTTCCAATTTCCCCCATGTGTTACATTTAGATGTGGGCAAATGAACCAAGAGAGCACTCCTTCCTTTGGAGGGGACGAACTTAGACTACTCACTACCATGCAAAAACAATAATTGGGATATTCCAGAAAACAATGCACACCTTCCAGGATATAAAAAGTTGATGTACTACTAATTTGGAAATTCTCCCTGAGTTTCAGTTTGTCTCAAACAGACTGAACCCTGTCAATTCTTACCACATATGTCCCCTCGAAGTCCATGTCCTCCTATGCAGCCCATCTGAACTTGAGTCTGCAAGCTTCCTTTGACAACGTGGAACCCTAAACTTGGAAAACTAGCGAGTTGACCGCTTTGAGTCTCTGTATAACGGTGAAGTTTACCGATAATCTGGAAAAATATATGTATTTGAATTAGTCACAATATCGGTTCAAGGATTTTCAAGAAATATCTAATTTTTCAATAATAATAGGTTACTATCTACTGAAGATAGCTAGACTGATTATAGCGCCTATCAGAAGGTAAAAATGTTGCTATGTTATTTAAAAAAATAGCTTCTACCGGGTTTAGCCTTTATTAGAACATATACAACATGCGAAACATCGCTATCTTGGTAAGCTAGTAGCACGACCTAAGAGGGCACGGTGGCTCAGTGGTTACGGCCTTGGACTCATTATCTGAGAGCTTGCTTTACGTGCGTGGGTTCGAGTCCCCGTCACGCCACCGTGTTGCGCCCTTGGGCAAGGCGCTTTGTCTCGCTTGCTTCACCCCACCCAGGTGCAATGGGAAGCTGTTAGGGGTAGTCACAGTCGTTGTACTGATGAACCATGCGCCATGTGTAGGCAGCAAACGTGGTTCCGACATATTCTAATAACGGCGGAATAAATGTAAAGCGCTTTGAGGCTGTTTACGGCATAAAGCGCTATATAAATATCTACATTTAAATATCTACATTTATTTATAGGCGGCAACCTAAAGAATATAGCCATCTTAAGTCTTGAGTATACCGGTATACCTATCTCGGTCTTTGTAGACAGCAATTTCATATAATTAAAAAATGGGGCTTATCAGAACATAAATTATATGTTGTATTATATTTGTGTAAAAACGCTCATTTCGGACCGTGTTGTTTTATACGGAAGAGAACTCGGATTGCTATCTACTGTAGATAACTTATATCACGCCTTTTTATTGTTGCTATCTACTGAAGATAGCAATACATTCTTAAGGTTACTTTCATCTGAAGACAGTTTACATCGGATCGGGCTACTTATAGGCTACATTAACATTATACCAACAAGAGCTGATTGCTATTTCTAACACTCGTCACATTTTACAAGGTTGGTATAAATTTGAAAATGTCCAAGATCTTGAAAACAAACTTTCAACATATTTCTATATCCATATTCACAATAATGAACCTAAGCCTATTAGTCTGAATTAATAATATTGGGAATGAAAAATCTCATATACTTGGGAAAATAATGAACCCTATTTTATCTTCAAAGCAATAAATGCCAGTCTAAATACAAATTTGCAGAATAAATATTTTCAATTTAAGTACACGCTCCAGGAGCATGTTTGACTTGGAATTCTCCAGGAGCATGTTTGATAAACATGCTCCTGGAGCCTGTTTCTCATTCAAACATGCTCCTGGAGCATGTACTTAAATTTAAAATATCTATTATATAAGTAGTCAAACATGCTCCTGGAACATGTACTTAAATTGAAAATATTTATAAGTCAAACATGCTCCTGTACCAAATGGTGCAGTACCATTATGGTGCAGGGCCATAATGGTGCAGGACCATATTATCGGGCCAAAATCGCACAAAAGCTTACTGAACGTACCAGTTCTACATGGTCAGATAGCTTTCCTATCATACACTTCAACTCACACGGTGGTATTGCCTTGTGGCTTACACTAATTGTAATATTAAACTGTAGCTCGTGGGTTAGGACATCAGTACTTCTGCCTTCTTCCTGGTAATAGAAAAAAGAAGATTATAACATGATATCACTTTTTATTCAACTTACCCGTTGCCCCAGATAGCCAGGGGCACTCAACTTAGAAGTGAGGAGCATGTACCTGTCAATGGGGCTATTATACCCGATGACCCTCTTTTAAAAGTCATAACCCTCTTTTGAGTTTCGGCTACCCAATGACTCTTAGAATTTTATCTTCAAACTGTTATAAAATAACACGGAAACTTCCAATTATCTTATTTCAGCAAATTTGTATAGAGGTTATCCATTTTACTCATGTGTGACTTCTAACCAAAGGCGCTGATTCCCGTTCTCATTCAAACCAATTCAATGCATGACCTCGGAGTTACTTGCATGACTTTGGCGGGTTATTTTGAAACAGTCATGGTAGCACGTGCAGGTACTTCTTTTGAAAATCCTAAACAAGGTATAGGAGTCGCTGGTAGGATATGCAGCTTATAGAACACGGATAACCTCTATTGTAAAATCTGGAACAAACGATAGAACATGACTCCATTTTATCGACATTTTGTACCAGATGACCATTTTATTGCAAGTGCCAAATTGGAGCCCTAGTTTGATATCAATTTCTATGATAGGTCGTTATGATATTTGGCGAAGTGCCGAATCGCGATTCGCCTGCTTGTGAATATCATTAAGGTCCGTTCATATGAAAAATGCAATATTGCGGTATTTTATATATACCTGTATTTCTAGACACTTCGTTGCAAAATGTGGGATATTACACAAACGATCTCTGCATATTTCCACCCTGAGAGCCGTGTTGAATATCTCCTTCCACACATTGTTATCATACTCATCCTTACAGCTGTTGATGCGGTAATTTATCGTCACATAGGAAAGCATTAGAGGAAGAGTGTACACTGAAAATTTGAACAAAAAGGATTATACAATTTTTGTAAAGTTTGTAATTACTACAGTTTTACGCTTTAAATTTTGCAGACATCTCAAATTGTTATGCATGGACATCTTCCATCTTCATCATCATCATCATCATCATCATCATCATCATCATCATCATCATTATCATTATCATTATCATTATCATCATCATCATCATCATCATCATCATTATCATCATCATCATCAGCATCATCATTATCATCTTCATCATCAACATCATCATCATCATTATCGTCATCGTCATCATCAGCATCGTCGATGTCGTCATCATCATCATCATATCATCATTATCACCATCAAACAACAACACCAACAACAACATCATTATCATCATCATCGTCGTAGTCGTCGTCGCTGTCAACAACAACAACAACAACATCATCGTCATCATCATAGTCATCGTCGTTGTCGTCGTCGTCGTCTTCGTCATCATCATCATCTTCATCTATCATCGTCACCAACATCATCATCATTATCATTTTCATCGTCATCATCATCGTCTTTATCACCGTCAGCATTAGCATCCTTCGACTGCGGAGCAGGCGACCACAAGATTTCTCCATACACATCTTGAGCCCTTACGCCTTCGACCAAATCTCATTCATTCATACCTGTTAAAACATACTTGAACCGCTCCTTTTGCACCATTCCATTTTCCACATCGCCATAAATCATCTCGCAGATTACCTCTCCAGCATCTTGTGCCTCCACTCCGGTTATCTCAAGTGTGCCATCTTCCACGGTAAGGTAGCGGTCTTTTGTCAATGGTTGTCCGTCAGAGGTTACCCACTGATACTCTTTGTCCACCATGCCTGCTGTGGTCAGTGAAGCAGGTGCGCATTTGATATAGTGGGTGCTGCCTTCTTCAATGTATAAGGGATATTCTGTAAAACGATTCAAATAGCATATACTTTAAATTAAAAGAAAAAGATAATAAGCGGGATAATAAGCTGCCTATAAAAATATAATCTGTTGCCCCTCTCCCCGGGGGGGTTCTTCCTGGTTGAAGGTATACGGGGATGTGCCACGGTTTTGGGGTACCTTTTCAGCAATTTTGGTATATCGATAGGTGGGTTATCAGCGGAGACCAATGCGCCCAATTGGGCGCATTTTGGAAAAATTGCACTTAAAGCGCCCAATTATGGCAAATTTGGGTGCTTTTTGGGTGCTTTTTCTTGAAAATTGGTATACTGATGGGTAGCAAAAACAGCAAAAAGTAGGTATAGAGAAAGTCAGCATCCGAAAGTCTGCGTGGCACACCCCCGTACAAAATTTTTCGAAGAACCCCCCCCGGGCCCCTCTCCACCTAGTTGTAAATGGGTATCGGTATGTGCTCTCAAGGTGGAACAAATCGCGTGGGGGTGTTCCTGCCACTATATGACCACAGCAACCACCGGACTTGCTGTACAGGAAGTTGAATTATACCTTGGACCCTGCTATACCTTCGCTTGACTGCGGAATGTGAGAGTGCCGGAGTGCTGAGTGGAGCACTTTTGAACCGGACATTTGCAGGATTTTCACCATAAACTGATCAAATGGGAACCAAAATGGGCAAATGGCGACATGTGAAGACCTCACTTAATCGGTCATGTTTAAATGCCGCCTGAAACATAACCTGTTGAAATTATTGGAGTGTAAGGCAAAAAGTAAAAACCATACAAAACAAAAAACAGCATACCATGGAGGGTCTCCTCACTTTGGAAAACAACCTGAGATAAATTTGTTTTCAAAGCATGAAACCTTAGATTAGTGAGAGATTGTATCCACACATCATATCATATTGGCTCTCATTTCACAAATAAAATCGGAAATAGTGGATACATTTTCCATGCTCCCACTTTTAATGTTTTTGTGGGTAAGGGGAGAGTTTGAAGGAGGGGTACAGCGGTGTAGCCGGGGAGCCGCCCCTTAAACTTTTTAGGGATAAAATTGGAACGATACGATGAAGAATGTAATAGTAAAGTGTCCTTAAAATGACTAAAAATGGGACAAAAAGTTGACAAAATATGGGGCGAAAATTTGGACAGGTGCAAGTGAGGGGAATATGAGAGGGAGATCGAGAGAAAACAAGAGAGGGACGGAGAGGAGTAGACACAGGGTCAGACAGAAAGAAAGAGAAGGGGATGCAGTGCTGCCGAGAGCCATTACGGGGCCGGGGTAAAATGAACGTCAGGACCCCTTTTTAACCGTTAACGGGCCCCTGAGGTCTCTTTGCTTTTCAGTACAGCCCGATTGGTGTATTATATCTGTGTATTCACAGATATCTCTGTGACGTGAATACACAGATATATTGAAGAATTCATACAGACCCAGGACAAGAAAAACAAAAGGTGGGCAAAGTTGGTATGATATTTTTGTTTTGCCGCAGAGTGTATAGAAACTTTCTACCGTTGGAAAAAAATCACCATTGCGTTTTTAAAAAAAATAAGTAAAAAAACAAAACGCCTCTTGCTATTCTTGCCCTGGGATGAAAATGGCATGGGTTCTTCAATATCTGTGTATAGGCCTACACAGATGAACCATTAAGGTATGTTTTCTTTATTTTTACGGGTCCCTAGAACCCCGGGCCCGGGGGTAACGCACCCCTTTCCCCTTCCTTGTCGGTGGGTGGCACTGAGGGGATGGTATGAATGGAACGAAGTGGGCGAGGGAGAAAGAAGGGAGAAACTGAGACTATATACAGAAGAGAGATCACTAAGAGTAGATGTGGACTTTCATCATTATCAGATTTTGTTTGACTTTGTTCATGTTAATATACCGGTATATATATTAAATAGGCCTTAAAAGGCACATAATATTTAAAACAATGGCTGCTTACCTGGTGCTTCTACCATATCTAAGATTATGCAAATCACCAACATCCTGATTAGAACGACCATTTCCATTCCTTCCAGTGACGATACAATTCACGTAATTATCCTCAAGTGATCCGCATGTTTTCATTTTACTAGAAAATCAACTGTAACATTGATAATCATTCAAAAAGCACCATTAGGCCTATTTACAGATATTTTTGATACAAAAGTACAAAACGTGCCCAATCTTCGCTTTGTTCCATTTTGCTACAGCGAAGTTCATTCATCTACTGCTTAGCGTAAGTTTAAGTAGCGTAACGCGTGAGCGTAACGCAATGTCAAATGCGGTACACTTTTGGCGCGCACCACTCTCGGTGCGTAGGGAGGGGATGGTCGCGGCGACAGACGCAGAGTGGGCGTCGCAAATTTTGACAGCCACATGCTTGGTCCCATAGACATACCACCTAGACCTATACAGTTGGAGGGCCATTCAACTTTGACGCGCTATTATTAAACTGTACGCTATGAATACGCACACAACGAAAATTTAAATTTGCTTGGTTTGGGTTGCAGTTTTAAAAGCTTCCAAAATTCTCTCTACAACTCCTAATAGCTATATATTTTATATATAACTACAAGAAAGGCTTTCAACATTCCATATATATATGTTCACAAAAAATACCGTAACTTTGCAAGGAATATGATATGGGCACATAAACACAAATTTTTGTCATGAATTGAGATAAAAGAGTAACAAAAACTGCATTATTTTAAAAATGGTGCGAGTTCATAAATCAGGAATTTGCATATGATTATAAACATGGCTTATTATCCTCATATTAAAAAATCAAGATTTTTGGTTGGTTAAGACAAAAACCTGCCGGGATGAAAAGGTATTTTACAAGACGGAAAAATACCAGTATTCAGTAGGCCATGCGACAACAACATTGAGAAGGTTCATGCGAGCAGTGTTAAACTGCGCGCGCGTATTTCACTGAACGCAGATGAATGGCGCGCTTGGGCGCAACAAAGTCGCGCGAGTATACTCGTTCACGGTGTCAAGTCACGCGGTATCGTTATGAAGTTGTTTACTTAATTTTCGTCGATGGGCCTAATCTGGGTAACCAATTTAAACAATTATAACAACTTAGAATTTTAAGTTCAAAATTTGGGACAAAGACTAATCGATAGATAAAGGTTGAAATTACGTGTCTGGCTAAAAATTAGAATGATTAAAGCGTTAAGACAGAAAATATCCGGGTTAGAAGTCCTTAGCAACGAAAATAAATTTGAAGGTAAAGCAAACGCAAAAATCACGAATTCTAACAACAAAAGTAGACAAAACGGAAATCAAGTAGAGAATTGTGAAGATATTTTCAATACAAGTTATTTGTAAATTGCCCAAGTTGATTGGCTACACATAATACGATACATTTCAAATCGAAATTTTCCGCGGGAAAGGTAAAATGCATACCCAAGAGTGCGACGGTCATTTTTGCAAAGGTCGCGTACGTTAATAATTTGACCTTTAACGGAAAACGCGCATGATGGCCCTCCGACTGTTGACAGTATGTGTAGTTATGTATTATGTATTTATTTATGTATTATGCACAGACAATACCAAATATTGTCAATAGTAGGCTATCTACTGTATAGTAGGTGGGACTTGCGATTTGTGGACAATCCAAATAATTAAGACCGTTCTAACTATTTGGGGGGGGGGTAGGCCTATCCATCGACCCAACACATAAGTTATTTTATTGGTTGGATCGAGTCTTCTTCCTATATTAATTTATTTTTTCGAACATTATACGCTTTCAAAAATAAAAAATCAGCGACACCCGTATAAAAATTTAACAAGCGGTGTATTTATATTACAATGAGAACAAAAGATAATTGATATGAATACAGAAATTAATTTTATTTTTGTAACTGGAGGCTTTTATAGTTTTCTTCATAAAACCGGATAATAGGTTTTTTATTTTTCGAACATTATACGCTTTCAAAAATAAAAAATCAGCGACACCCGTCTAAAAATTTAACAAGCGGTGTATTTATTGCATTTTTTGTTTCATAATTTATAATAATTTTGTGACAAATTTTCCGCCTT
This sequence comes from Amphiura filiformis, assembly GCF_039555335.1. NCBI lineage: Eukaryota > Metazoa > Echinodermata > Ophiuroidea > Amphilepidida > Amphiuridae > Amphiura > Amphiura filiformis. The sequence goes on from NC_092647.1 coordinate 13,141,892, forward strand.
TTTTCTTTAATATTTCTTTTTGCTGTCCCTTCTTCATAAAAATGTCGCTCCTTCCTTTTTGTCGCCCCTGCTTTTACCCCGGTTGACTCGCGCCACCCACCCCACCCCACCCGGCCCCGGGTTGTAAAACAGAAAATGACGTTTTGGACTATGAATAATGCATTGTATTTTTAGACTGACAACGTTTCGGATTGAAAACGTTTCGGACTGTGGGCGCCCCGAAAACGAAATCTAAACTAGAGGTAACATGGGCAGGATGATGGCAATCATGGTGGGCCTAATCAGAAACAGATTAAAAATTACTGAATGATGGTTTTTGTTGCTACACAATATAATAGACTAGGACTACGGTATTTCAAATCATAGGAACTTTGGAATGGGAGAAGAACGCTTGAATTTCTACTCGATCGCTTTTGCAGAAAAGCGGACCGCACGCATGATCAGTGTGGAAAAACGACGTCGCTTTGAAAATCATTTTTTTTTTCTGCAAAAGATATCAAGTATTTATAAATGCAACTTTAAAGTACGGCAAGGAGGTGTGATCAATTTGTTTCGGGCTATAAGGTTAAAATAAATTGGTTTATAGAAAAAAATGGAACAATCGGTTTAAATCTCCAAAAAATAAAAAATAATTGCCTTTAAATTTATATTGCAAACTAACGAAATCTGTAGCCTATTTTCTAAAATTTGAAACAAACCGTGTGCTCTTGAACAATTTGTTCTCTAACAAAGATGAACTGATTTCTATATACCTGCTGTATACTACCTAGATACGTGCAACAACAATGTAATGTGATCAGTAAATCGTCTAACTCTCATCCCTTCACGTTTCCTTTTCCCATTACACACAATCCTCACTTCCACCTAACATTGAACTTATAGACCTATGAACATGTCATCTAAATTAATAAATGGTCTCATCTTTAATGACACTAATAAAGAGGGAGAGTTTGTTGAGATAACACAGGGCTATCACCGTATTGAGTTGCAGCCCCGTCACCTTTGGTACCACTCAGGACGACAAAAAAATTGGACACGGTCGGGGAAGTTCGGTTTTCTGTAACCCACTTTTTGTCATTATTTGTAGAGATTTATTTGGAGAGGATGACTAATATTATCTAAAGATGTAAACACCGACCTTTGTGGATGTAATCCCGATTAAAGAAGATAGCAGTGGAAAATTTGTGATTTTGACGAAAATTGTGAAAATGACGATGAAGATGCTGCTGTTGTGCAGCGGTAGATGCTGCTGCTAATGATGATGTGAAATTGATGAAGATGATGCGGTGATGACGATTATGAAGACGACGATGACGATAATGATGATGATGGTGATGATAATGATGATGATGATGATGATGATGATGATGATGATGATGATGATGATGATGATGATGATGATGATGATGATGATGATGACGATGATGATGATGATGATGATGATGATGATGATGATGATGATGATAATGTTGTTGTTGTTGATGATGATGATGTTGATGATGACGATGATGATGATGGTGATGAATCGATGATGAATATGAATCAACGATGATGATATTGATGTTGAAGGTATTACATTGGTGTGATAATATTGATGTGATGATATTTATATTGATTATGATGTAGAGATTGACGATGATGATAATGATATGCATGATATTCATGATGATATTGATATTGATGATAATGTAATTGATATTGATGCTGATTATGCTCATGATGAAGAAGATTTTTCCCCCATTTTTAAAAAATCACCTGTACTTGGGGCTGGTGGGGGAGAGAAAGCATAATATGACATTCAGGCAAAAATACAACTCGAACCACGAAGACTCCAATTCAAAATCTTAAATTCAAAAACCAGACACCGAGCAAGTTCAAAGATCATGATGAAGAAGATGAGAAGATAAGTAGTTGCTTACCAAACAATTTTAAGTTGTCAATTTTGTCAATGAAGTCCAAATCCATAATTCCTTTTTAATTTGACCACATTTACATTTTTATCTTTGCAGATATTTATAGAATTAAAATGACTGCAATGATACGGTTATGATATACAGATGTGTACGAAACTGTCAATCAACGTTTTGGACTTTTGACATGTATGCGAATGATGATATTCAGTTATAAAAATGTTGTCAATTGTACCATTAAAAGTTTACTATGAAAGTTTTACGGGCTTTAAAATGTCGTGATAAAATAGTTAAATTCTAAAGGCAAACGGCAGGATTGTCTGTTTCTTTTTCTATCTTTTTTTATTTAGCTTTTTTTTTAGTTCGTTGGTGTCATACTGCTAAATATATTACACCTATCTCTGCATGTTACCTACAACTGCTTCACAGTGCAGCTTCATTTTCAGCATAAATCTGATATCTGATAAAAGGTTTGAGCCAGTCCCGTGGCGGTGTAGAGATCAAGCTGAATAACGAAACTGCGTTTTTGGAAGCGGAGTTGCACAAGGGAGCGTTTTTTACACGCTTCTGTTTCTCCGTTACATAAATGCTATGTCCACATTTTATTATAGGGGGAATGTTCCGGAAGGGTTTTAAAATGTCCGCCTGAGAGAATGCTCACATGATATTGTACCCTCAAAAGGGTTCCTGAAAATTCAAGAAACATTTCGAGAACCATAGATTCTGCAGCCTCTTCATAGCATGTCTAGAGAACCAAAAAAAAAAGTTCTTCAGAGAACCCAAAGATGGTTTCTTTTAAGAACCGCCATGGTCAAGCGATTTCCTAAGAGGGAAAAAACCTTTGCAATCTCCGCTGTTTTGACATCTTCCTTGAAAGGATTCTTTAGCATAGTGATTTTTTAAACCCAATCAACTTTCCCATTTAGTAAACCTGTGTTGTTCACGCAGTGATGTAAATTGCATGCAGAATGCATCGACATGCTAAAAATGTGTTAAAATATGCAAATAATAGACACAAAATGCAACGGAAAATATGGTTAACAACATGCAAAATGGGAAACAAGTTCGGGAAGCTAGGAAAAGGGGAGTTACAGAGGGGACGCACTGAGCAGGAAAGGGGAGTTACAGTGGGCGGGCGGGCAATTTCCGCAATATGCAAGATTTAGAGGAATATGCGTAATTCACTCCAAGATGTAGGGGAAATTGTACGGGTAAACCATGAATCAACAGCATATGTTGTGTAGCATGTATAATATAACATAAATATGTGAGAACATTATTATGTCAAAATCGGTACAATTTTAAATTTTATGGAACAGACAAAATAATGCATAACGTTAGCATGGTTAGGGCTCATTTTCGTCTCTCGTTTATATTTTAGGAAGGTATCCATATTTGAATTTGTATAATCGAATTATGCGAATGATTCCTATACCAGATAAGAAAATGGGCGTTAATTTTGTTACAAACGTTTGGCCTTTTTTGCACTTTTATTAATTGCATATATTTTGTATTTTTAAATCGTGCGTGGACATCGATTATCAAGGAAAATTAAAATTAAGTCCAACAGTGTTTAAGGTATCGTTATAATACAATTAAAGTGATGCCACTGTATAAATGTTCTGTGGGATAGGCTTTTAGGACGGGAGTTGATAACAGTAAGTTTAGAACTGTCAAGCTTTCGTCAGGCGTATAGCTCTGACTTCTTCAGGACAAAGTATAAGAATGGGACAATATATGCCGCCCCTTGCCTACTGGTGGCTCTGAAAAGAGCCGTTCACGAAGACTGTCCCTTGTCAATAGAGAACAAACAGACTTCGCATATCTGCTCAATTTCAAGGTGGCCCTGAAAAGAGCCGTTCACTGAAGACTGCCCCTTGTCGACAGAAATCCCCGCAGAAACCAAGCAGACCTCACCTATCTGTTGATGCAACTGCAGAGAGTTTGCAAAAAGAAAACTTCGCCTTGTACTCATTTCATTAATACAAAGTCTAGGCTACCAATACCAATATACGTCGCCATTTCTTGACTATCAAATATCCCAAATATAGACTGCATCCAAAGGTATTCTCTTTCGGATTCTTCAAGTTTTCAGAATTGAGATTATTAACAATCACATTCATCATTCATTCCATGCAGGGCATTCATTCAATTACTGTTTCTTTATTCTGAATGATTATCTTGAATTTATACTAATCCTCCGTGTTTTGCGATTTTAACATACATGAAACTATGCAAACCATTGAACAATTATCTTCGTTTTTATCGAGCACACTGTAGGAATCATTATAAGGACTGTGGCTCTCGAATTATCAACGAAATGTTTTTAAATATTGAGCCCATATTAGATTTTTTGAAGAAAAAAAAAATGAATAAGCTTCGGATCGGATAACCTTCTGATATTGTAAGTTAACAAACATGTTAAAATGTTCGCAGAAATAACCGTATAAGAAAAGTTAAAGTGAGAATGAAAGAGGCTACATTTCGACAGAATGAACCTTTGGAAATAAACCGAACTAATCGAATGAAGACACCGCTTTGTCCAAAATTGTTTTGTCAAATACAGTTGGTCCAACGATACCTTCGTCGAAAGTATTTAGATCCAAAAGATATTTCATACTTTGGTCAATCAAAAATGTGGTCCAGCGTTATTTTGGGTCTAATTTCTTCCATGCGTAGGACACTATTTATACATCATACCTGAGAGGTTCAATATGATTTCTTACGTCAATGCTAACGTCTACGCATACGCCAAATAAATCAATTGATAAACGCGCAGTCACAGTATAATGAGTATTGGGTGACTTTGAATTGAGTGACTTTGAGTGCATGGCGTACGCGTACATTAATATTGGCGTAAGAAATTACAACCTAAAATATTTTGTTTTTCATGTTCATGTCAGCCCGACCTTGCTTATTTTGATCATAAATTTGAACAGAACCGTTACAAATCAGAGCCCGCCAAGTTCATTGTCATTGTCAATGTCAGATTCCAATGACGCAACGTCAATATTGACTGTTAGGCCCTTGCATGCATGTGCCTCTGGTTTGAATGGTTCGCACGCTGTCATTGAATAAAAGTACCAATTCTATATATTATAAAAAGGTAATTTTTCAAGAACCATTTTACTAAGTTTGTGGGATATATCACTGCAAAAACAGTGTTTAGCATTCAAGCACCTTTCTAAACATATTCTTGCCTAAACTTTGTAAAATGTTTAGAGTACGATGCCTATGGATAATGTTTAGAGACCATTCACAAACAATTGTTAGGGGAACCTAATGCAAAAGGGGGCCTTTTTGACCCTCCTAAGGGGGGGGGGGGGTGCTGAAAAATATGACCACAAATAATTTCCCTGGGAAAATTGAGTTTATATGCTTTTCTATTGGGTGGACCTATAATTTTCATGTCAAAAAGGGAGGCCCTGAAAATTATGAGATCTGTAAAGGGGTGCCCGAAAAAATTTCACGATGAAATATTTTTGCATCAGCACCCCCTATCAAGTGTTTGTGAACGGTCCCTTAGTTATTGAACATGGGTGTTAAGGAATTTGATACGTAATGTTTAGTTTCTCAACCTAATTACTTAGTGAAGGCACAGAATGTGTTCAATGGCTAAACACAGTTCATTTTTGAACACTGTAGGATTAGGTTTCGGCCCGGGTTTCGGATATAGTTTTGAGATACAAAATGTAGGATTACCGTGATTAGTTTTCTAGGGATAAATATCAGAATAAGATATTTTAGTTACGATTTTAATATATCGCTAAGTTAGAGGTATGAGGTACATGTCAAAAAGATCAAGAGTCAAATTTGTATTTTGCTAATTTGAGTCGTGGCGTCAGGCTGAGACATTGGATTTGAAAAGTTTTCCCTTTTCTTATTTTCATTAAATCTGAATTCATTCTCGAAATAATTTGAACTTATATTATCATGTCAGTATATAACGAACATGACATGACAGAGAAAGATACGCATTCATATTGATTGAAACTGCAGACAAAACCAATCAAATCTGTCGTTCTTTCTTTTCCTATTCAAATTTTTGTTCTTGTTTTTTTTTCAAATTAAAAAGGGAAGAAAATGAACTCGATATGCAGACATAATTTGCATTTCAATTGAATTCAAAATGCCTAAAGTATGTACATGGTATAGGGGTTCAAACATCTAGTATTCGTTAGTTCTTTGCCCTTGACCATGTGATAGACAAGACCTGGAGCTAAAAGCAGGTGATTTTGTGATTTATAAGTTGAAGGCATTGGCTGCGTGTAAGGCATTAATCATGATAAATCATCAAGGAATGCCTCGCTTGAACTTGAACTTATAACGAACGAACGGACGCACGGTCTAGTCTACACGGGCTTCTCTGCCCTAGATGTTTGCGACCTTGGTAATGGCAAAGACCTTGACTTTTCAATGACATAAAAATTTTTACCGCATGTAAATATAGACATATAATAATTTTCAGGAAAGGCACTGCGTGTGTATGGTCTATGTTTATTCCTATATAATTATTTTAGAATAAGGAAATGTAATTTTTGAAGGTTTCATTGTCTGTTCAATTTGCTTGTGACTTATTGACTTATTGAATTCATATCCCACTTAATAACAATTTGCATATATTTATCTCACAGAAAAAAACATTTATGGATGTAAAGTGACTGCTTTTAAAATATCAGAGATCAAAATTGTATTTAGCCTGTCATATTTCGTTCAACTTTATCTTCAATCAGTGTGCCTTCAATCTACAGAAGAGAATGCCCTCCACGTATGCATGTGTTTTAGAGGGGATTTGTTTTAACAATAGTGTTCTGGTTAGGATTAGGTTACAGTGATGATATAATTTTAACCCCATGAGAACTACCTGCCGATTGGTCAAAAAGAAGTTTTCATTATCAATTCGACCAATCAGCAACATTGTTAGAATAATTTCATCACACAAAACAATTGGGGTGAATTATTTGCAAAGCTCCATTTTGATTGGTGATTAAAGTGAATATATCACGTAATTGACCAATCAGAGGCAATGTTACATCGTTATGTGATACATTCCCGATTCCAGAAAAACGCACCACTGTTTTCAATCAGTTTTAAATGAATGCCCTTTTAGTGTTCAGGTATACTGCATTGTACTTCCCTTATGAAAGGCAAAACTATGTAGGTCTACTGAATTATTATTATGTCAACTGCATCCTTATTTAAAACTGTTCCACTATTATCTGCTAATATGTTAGCACTTTATTTTCTCATTATAGCCATGCCAATATGTTCCTAATCTAATCTCATTCTGCCTATTGTTTTTCACATTCTCATAGCAGACTACCGGCCTATTTGGTTTGTCTAAAAATGTTTTACGTTTAATATGTGATGTTTAAACTATCACTGTTTTGTTTAACATGACGTTGCACGTCACATTTGTCTGGTTTATCATTCAAACCGTCCATCAATTTAGTCCTACTTTAGTCTAAGTTCACGCCCACTGTTTATCTCAGTCTCCTCCAACTTCTACGACTAGGCCCTACCCCTATCTTTGCCTATTCAAATCACTCTTTCCGTATCCTCAGCTATCATCTTTATATATATTAAGAGGAGCACGGGTGACAACAAGCATCCTTGTCGCACTCCTCGTCCAATCGTACTTGAGAATCTCCATCAAACACCGCGCCTTTGTGATTATTGGAACTTAAATGAGAAGTGAAAATATATTGTAATTTCTCCTTGTGTCACGTCAACATGGTTATTGATAAAAAAGGGTTTTAACGGGGTGGCCGTCAGATAAAAAAAAAGATAGCTATGATTTCTTCAGGGCAAATCTGGAGTTAACAGGAGTTAACATACTGCCCTATTCTACAAAGAATACAAGTGTGGGCTGCCCTTGCTGCCCCTTGCCTAAATAGGCCTATATAGCAGATTGCCCAGTACTTAAGAGACGGAACACACAGAGACATTTTACATAACGTTATGTAAGCATAAAACCTCTTTGTAATTAAGTAAAATTTACCTCAAAACTCTGTTGTAATATTTATAAATCATATCATATCAAATTTTATTTTGTTAATTAGTATTTTACAAAATATGACATAGTTCTGAGGTAACTTTTATTTAATCATTATGAGGTTCTATAAAGCTCTCCCTGGGCTTTACAAGAGACGTTGTAGTATAATAGGTGCTCCATTCATACTAAAGATTCAGTGGCTTTGAACAGAGCTGTTCAAACGGACTACCGCTTAACCTTGTCCAATGTTGGTGGCTCTGAAAAGAGCCGTTTATCATGTTCCCCTTTCCTGCTGAAGATTTGATATACAGTACAATACAATGCAGATGTCATGTCCTTTGTGATATTTCAAGATTTAAAAAGGCCATCGTGCAATATGGTTAATTCTCTCCACGCGGGTGTCGACTGCAGACGACAAGTTTTTTCAAAAATTCAAAATTTCAAAAATTTCAGAATTGTAAATTTTCATTAAAAATATTTGGAATCAACATGAAAAATGCAATAAAATGAGTACAAACAAGCCTAGTATTGGTTCAGTGGTTCTTTAGATAGCTCTTGATATTTTGAGAAAATATATCAAAACTTAGACTTTTTATGTTGAAGCTTATGGCTAGCACGCAGAGCATTAATGGTTATTTTTGCTGAACCATGAAATGGTATCAGCCTACATTAGTGTATGTTACTTACTTGCTTACTTACTTACTTCCTTACCAACCATTTGGTCTGAAATGGACATATCTTTAAATGCCACGAAGGTATGAACCCCCAAGTGGTGTCAAATGAAAGAGGAAGGAGTAAAGAATATAATAAAAATATTTCTTTCGTCAGAGGTCATCCAAGGGGTCACAGGGGTAAAAAAAAAAAGGTCATTTTAACCGAAATGCTCCAATTGAGCTGAAATTTATATGCAATGATCCTTATGACATTCTAAACATGTTTAAAATATTATAAAATTCATTGAAGGTCAATAAGGGGTCATAAAGGGGTCAAAGGTCAAGTTTCCAAAAATGCTCCAATTGAACTGATATTTAAATGCAATGATCCTTATGACATTCTAAACATGTTTAAAATATTTTAAAATTCATTAAGTCATTAAGGGTCATACATGTACCACAATATACTGCCAAAGCCCATGGTTCAGCTATGGTGCGGTAACCGCTCTAGTTTATGTTAATTAATACGATATATGATGTAAAAGGTATTAATTCACCTGACAATATTGGTCAAATGAGTGTCCTTATCAAATTTGTGGATATATAAATACCAGCTTTATGTTTTCCATGCTATACTCCTACACATGCAAACAGTAGGCCTACGCGTGTGGTAATTAGTTACCAAGTCTGTAACACAGACTAAGCCTTTGTGTATTAAAAAAAATCCTGGTCGGTAGCCCCATCCCCATGTTGCGATAATCACTTTTCAAGAAAAGGAGCCGTTAAAATTGTATATATTGTATTATTTATTAAAAATCAAATCTGTAGACGAGGACTCAATGCCATGAACAGAAATGTCCTTCATCATTATTTTTCTTTCTTAACTTTATCTATAATTCCTTAACATTTTCATCACATGCCGGGAAAGGGCAAAAACCTTTAACATGTTTAAATCCACAAATGATTTTTTTTTATATCAAGACATTAAACTAAATTTATGCCGTCACAATGACGCATAATACGGCTCTTACATTCATATCAAAAAGGAAATCTGAAAACATAATTCAGGTATATGGTAAACATTTTTAAATTGTTAAATTATAACCACATGGATAGCCAGTCCATGCATTCGTCTGTGCAACTCCCAACTTTTATTGTACACTGTCTAGTTTATATATAGGGTATAATTTATATCTGATAACTATTTAATACAACCATTTGAATGTTATATGCTATATTCCTGTCGTACTAAATTTAGGGAATTTCCCCGAACATGAATTTGAAATAAACAGGCATGAAAATGGCATTTTGAAAACTGCCTGAAAAGGCGCGTGAATTCGGGTTTAAAAGGCCCAAAACATGTTGAAAAAAAGCGTAAATTTGGACAGCAAAACTGCCTGAATTCAGGCAAAAGCCTGAAAATTCTCATGCCTGAATATAAAGGAACTACAATAGAAAATGCTTGGGAAAATATTTTAATCCCTTAGAATGGATAAACATATGTCTTGATTATGGTTGATTTATTACTCTTGGTTATATAAAAAATTGCATGTCCAAGATTGTATAGAATATTGTCATGCAAATATAGACGAATCTCATTTAACATGTTTCACGCATTCCTACACCTCAATGGCAGCCAAAGCTGGGTCCCCGTAGTGTATATCCCACCTAAAATATGAAATGATGCGTCCTTGGCGGGGATTTTAAACTGCATTTCATCACCCGTGTTACACGTTATTAGACAATAGAATGAGTATGAAAGTTTACAACACAATACAACATAACATCGATTTTTAAGCGGCTTTAATCCACCCAATTGGGCAATCACAACAACAGTTTGGTGCGCCGGGGACCCAGTCATGGCCGACTAAATTCTCACCATCACTTGGCTCGTGCGATTCGTCTATAGATGTTCTTTCGAATGTTACATGCTCGAGGACATGAACTTGTACGGATGGGTCGATGCGGGAAATAAAGAGGAAGAAGAAAAACAAAGTTGCGGGAATAGAACCCGGGTCCCCAGTGTGAGAGCACAGGGTTCCGATGCCTCGGCGAGTCTGCTGCCAACTCCAACTTTGTGGGGACTATTCGCTGTCGAAGTGACGCAATAATCGGATTAACTACCATAGCAAGATGAATACAATTTTTGAATAGATCGCCCTGCACTACAACGCTCACGCGGTACCTATGCAATGAACTATAGATGTCAAAGAAATGCTGATCACTCGCAACATTGTATTCATCTAATTGCTATGGTAGTTAATCCGATTATTACGTCATCTTTGGTGATAGCGCCGAGGGCACAGCGTCCGGGGAGATTGATTGAGTTGTGCTCCCTTAACCTATAGGGCCAGTTGGGCCTCAGTGCATGATCAAGATAGGGAGGGAAGGGGAAAAGGGAGAAGAATGAAAGGAAAGGAGGAAAGTGTTGATTGGAGTTAGGGGCGGACAGGATGGGGTTGAAGGGAGTCCTGAGGGAGAAGATTAGTTTCCACGGGATATAGAGTGCAAGACATTCTGACACAATGCGATAGTTGGTTCGGCACCTAAAAATGCTTACACACGTACGATTGTCAATTGTTTTAAGAATTGGAACCAACATATTACAAACAAAATCTCGCAGGCTTGATACATTAAATTGATTTAGATTATCCCATCAATATTAATCGTGTTATCATGATTAAAAGTCCCTATATTTCTGTCAAAGAATTGTTGTTTATAAACTGGACCACATTCACAGTGGAATAGTGTGGAACAAGACCTGTTTCTCAAGAAAGTGTGTGAAAAGCAGAAGCAGCCCCCGTGTCACACTATTTCAGTACTCTTTGGAAATTATGTACTTGTGTAAGGATCTTGATGTATGCATTCTCACAGATTTCTTTTGCTGGGTGCCAATTACAATTCGTCTGTGGATGTGGTCCAGGAAGCTGTTCCGTGTCAGTGCTCTTTGCTGTTGCGTCAGTTGGACAACTGCTTGGTTACTGACATGTGTTTAGAGTAGAGTATTGAAGTAATCCTGTGTCCAATTTTGATTAACTTTTATGGACAAGATTTTAAGATATGACCTTGTGAAAAAAAAAATTTCTTTTTGAGACCAGTTTATATACCATGGACTTGTGTTCCTTATGATACATCAAGTTCAAACGCCCTTTTAACGAGTTTTAAATGACACATCTGATGAATGAGGTGGCGTTAATTAAGTAGACGTGAAAATTGACACGTATATTATTATATTGAATTATATTGTACAGGGTGTATCAAAATCAAGTATACAGGAAACATGCCAAAAGATTAAAAAGTACGACGTATTTGGTCAAAATGCGAGGGCTTAGAGCCAGAAAAACGAGTTCGAAAGTTTGATCACAGCTGAAAAATCTAGCATAAACAATAATCTTCCAGATATTTGTTACCAATATTGTTTTAAAGATGATGCTAGGGTCTCATACTTATTGGTCCCCTGGGTGGGTCACACAATGACCGAAATTGGACATAGCCAGTTCTGACATAAAATTATAGTGAGACTACATGTACTAGTGACAAACTGGACATAACAGGCATCGGTCATTTTTTCGGTCATAGCCACTTTGGCACAAAAAAAAACTGGACAGAGCCACTTTTGACACAAAATATAAAAACCGCGTATGGATATAAACACTATTGACATTGCTATGGCGCACTCTTTTCTTCACTATTGGACTTAGTCACTCATACCAAAGGAAGAGTATTCGTAAACATAGGACTTTACTCATTTTGGCCAAAAGTGGACATAGGTGGTTCTGGCTACAGCTGAATCAACATATTGTCCTCCCATAACTGTAAATTCACTGCCGTGTGACCATTAGCAAGGACTCAATGACTATTTTTTGTGAGCCAAGTAAAAATGCAGTTGCGCGAAGTCAATTAAAATCAAATCAAAATGAAAATTACATGTTTAACCACTTTCTATACTTACAGTAACGATAGTCCAATTTCTTCCACATGGCCACCATCCATGGCCACCATTCCTCTGTATGCACTGAGATATCATCTCTCCCCACACCACGTCTTACGAGAGGTCTGTCCAGCCAGAATATGACAACTTGTACCTCTGGAATTCATCAAGGTCTGCAGGAGGACTTCTGAAACATTCGGTTTCAGATAGCCCCACAAGAAGAAACCCAGAGGTGTAAGATCAGGAGATATGGGGCTATTCCGCTTGGTGCTTCAAAGCATTCATACAATTGCCAAACAATTCTGCCAGGCTTACTGTAAAGAAAGTGGTGAAACTGTGATTTTAGTTTTATTTTAATCGACTTTGCGCAACTGCATTTTTACTCGGATCCCAAAAAATAGCCGCTGAGTCCTTATTAATTGTCACACGCCAGTGTTGTTGCAGTTGTAGGAGGACAAGACGTTAATTCAGCTATCAACTAAATAATTTGGACCAAGTACCTCATACTTTTTTAATCTAGTGGCGTTCCCGGGGTGGCGTTTTTCAAATTGTATACTTTATTTTGATACACCCTGTAAAATGATGATTTAGCAATAACATCAACAACGACAGCGGTCACCAACACCAAAATAACAGTATTCAGAGTTGCCAAAGCCGTCATTTCGTAGCCCAATTCAATGCAGCATGCATACTAAAGGAATGACAATTAAAACCGATTTCGCCCATGCTCATAAGAATATGTACTATTTTAATTTACTAGAAATGGTGACATTTATAACCCGGCTGGATCCGCCACAACTATTTTACCGTGGGTGCAAATGTTGGGAAATTACAAATAGCTACAGCCGTCATTAATTTATGCATTTCCATGAATAATATTAAATCCCTATTACTTGTCAAAATGAATGATGCCCATACAGTTCTCATTGAAAAGCATTTCATGCAACATAGATGTACTTGAAATGACCAGGATGTCTTACTTAAATGCAACGTAACATCCACTTTACATGCATGTCATTTTAACATTGTCAGAAGTCAGTCTTGTAGCTCTACTGTTGCCTTGTCCATAATCATGCATGGCAATCTAAATCATTTTGCGTTAAAAACCATTTCTCATTATACTCTGGATGTTGTATAGGCAGTTGACCAATAAGGGATGAAATCAAAACTCGACCGGCGGTTGACCACCGGTTCCGTCCGGTCACATCCGGTTTCTTTTGTTCTAAACGATGGAAACCGGACGGAATTTCATCTGCAGTTACCAGCCACTTACCAGCCCGACGTTTTAGTCCTATCATACCCGACATTATGATTATTGTACTTGAGTCGTATGATCGACGTAGAAGTCAAATAGCAACAGACTCGACTGCATTGCTAACTAAAATATGTTTTACCATCCAAGTTCCATCATTCACCATTACAGTACGCTCATCTACATGGAGAGGAGACAGGTAAATTACCTGTATATAGGTGAAGAGGCTTTACTTTACTCACCAAGGATCGAACCCACGAAAATTGTGATCTTGAAACTGAGTCGCACCCACCGTGCCCTTATTGAAGTGGTCATATCCATTGAAATGGATATGAACACTTCAATAATTTGCACTAATTGTTGCAACAAACAATCTTTTTGTTTTATTATACGAATACATGATTTTCTTTTTGCTTCTGCTTCTGTTGCTCTAGCAATTGACAACAAATTTAATAAACTAAATCTTTGAAGGAATATACTAAATACCCAGCAAACACAAAAACGTTTTAAAAACGTTTTAAATAAGTTATATTTTGGCTTTTGGTTTAGGTAAAAACGTTTTAATAACATTAAAATGTCGGGTTATATAAAGGTCATGATAACGTTTTAAAACGTTTTGTATGAAAACACACTACAACAATATTTTTAAATGTTTTCAAAAATGTTATTGTAAACTATTTTGCAAACTTTTTGCCAAATATTGTGTCAATACTAAAATAACATTATGTTAAAATATTTGAACCCAGCAAATACAGAAATGTTCTTAAAATGTTTTTCAAATGTTTTTTTCAAAACATTTTAATAACATTTAAATGTCGGGTTATATAAAGGTCATGAAAACGTTTTTAAAACGTTATTGAAAATATTTTGGGCAAACATTTTTCGCAAAATATTTTTTCAACTCCCAAAATAACATTCTGTTTAGAATGTTTTGTATCAAGTTTTCAAGAATGTTTTTGGAATGTTTTTAAAATGTTTTTATACCCTTTATATAACTCGACATTTAAACGTTTTCTGTAAATCATTTTTGTTTCCTGAGCAGTAGATTATCAAAAAATGTTTTTTAAGGTTATGAAAACGTTTTATACTCTTAATATATCCTTTATATAACCCGACATTTAAACGTTTTCTGACAACCTTTTATAACCTTTTGCGAATCATGTCGAAAACGTTTTGTGTTTGCTGGGTACTGTGCCACAGTGAAATCAACGAAATCGTGTATAGCATATCAACATTTTTGATTTTGAGATATGCACGGCGCCCAAAGAGAGATGATAAACTTCTTTTGTATTCTTTGTTATTGGAAACATGTACATACATAAATATGTGGTCAAACATGTACTGACTGAAAAACGGGGTCATCATTTTGACCACTAAATGTGTAATTTTACACCTTTTATGGTAAGCGTAAAATGACACATTTTGTTGTCAAAATGATGACCCCATTTTTCAGACGGTGCATGTTTGACCACAACATTTTAAGTGTTCGTTCATATCTTAGGAACTATAAATCCAATATTTTCAGCAGTATTTTGTATGGACAATTCATATGAAAACATAAACGCGAGTTTGCTTGAAGACTGATGCATGTTTGTCTGATGAGATCAAAAGCGTTAATTATGAGCATTATAGGCTTAGTGTATAGTGCGACATTTTAGCGTTTTGTGTCTTTTTGTAAGTTCTTTGCATGCAGGATTTTCGATTGTCCGCAACCAGTTTCAGTGCATGCTGCCAGGCTACGGTGCGATTTCGACTCAAATAATCATCTTTGTTCTTCTTTTCGGCGTTTTGTCACAGTTGAAAACGCCGAATTTTCGCTCGACCTCCCAACGTTATTTTTTACTGGCCTTTGTAACCAATTCTGAAATTCTGTATACCTTGGACTTGAATATTGAAATATCACGAACAACAACAAGACATCTGTGTTGGATTGTGTCATTATGTCCGGGAAGTGAACTGCAAGATGCCTGGTTCAACAGTGGCCGGCTCGCTGACTGGCTGGTTGCCTGACTGGCTGGCTGGCTGGCTGTCAAGCAACTCAATGTATACCCGCCAAACTACAAGTTCATCGCCAGTCACAAACCATGTATTTTTGATCAGCAAACTTTGCACCACCGCACCGGCTGTCTATCTAAATATGTTCAATAAATACAGCGTTTATGGGCGTAACTTTTCCCGCTCATAAAATGTACCTATAAAAGCATGGGTACTTTTAGAATACTGCAGGTGTTGGCGCCGATGAGAGGAGCGAATGATGATGACGCTGATGTTATTGTAAAGACTTGTGATGCTCATCTTAAAACTTGTTTAATTTGGAACTTTAATTTTCAATCATTTTGAATTACGAATCTAAAGACGAAAGACAATCAGAGTTATTACATGTTTGAATCGACGTTTTAAAATCGTGCTCTTTAGTTTATCGTCATAAACACACCAAGTGCTGTTGCATTTATTGTTTTATCGTTTCCTTATTATAACTTTTACACAGGAGTTTGATTCCTGTGCAATGATTTTCCAAATATTTGACTATGGAAGTGACTTCTTACGGTTTAATAAGCAATTCAACAGCAGCACCTTCGCCGATATGTTGCACGCCGGATCAACTAGGCAGAAATCATGGTCATTTTAGCGGAGCCGGGGGAGGCACGACTGGAATACACGGCGAATCTAATACACCCGATTTCTCCGGACAACAAATGACAACAGATATCAGTGTAGATTCCTCTGATCGTCATCTCAATACAACACAAGACATGATAACCTCCGAGACACCCTCAGCAAGTTGTTACTATTCCCCAGCATTTGCCTACGTCAATACACATGCTGATTGTCGATATATGCAAGAAGGAGAAAGTGTTAATCCTATCAGCGATACGGGAATTGGACACGGGACCTCTCTGGCGGATGAATATCAAAATCGTAAATTTCATCACGCCAGTTCATCTCCTCTTGGCGCATCTTCGCGTCATCTCTCTGGATCATCCTCATCAGGAGGAGGAGGGGGTATTCATCATTCCAATTCCCAAGATGGGTCACAAGGGATGGATTACCCGTTTCGCGCAGGTGCCGGTGTTGGACGAAGATCTAGCGGTTTATACGGCTCTGCAACAGCGGCAGGACTTGGCCAACAATCACCGCAACACCTGACGTACCTAAGTTACCCGACGTGCCCGAATCCAGTTACTGCTGGTTATGCCTTCAATATGATTGCAAATGGTATGTTTAATGTTTAAGGGTAATATTATGTATTATTTTGGCATGTTTGAATCGAAACAATCTAATATTTGGCATATTATTAGCGGTTGAATCGAGAGACTATAGTGTACCGCAACCGAACACACAACGTCAAAACGTCGTGTCAACGTTGTCACTACGTAAAGACGTAGACAAAGTTGTGACAATGTTATTATGACGTGTGTGTTGCGATTCAAATCAAAGCACCCATGATGTTAGGATTGAGAATGACTTAATTACTACAGACTTGAAGATTTATCTTGCATTAACTCAATTGACACAATGTGACGACAGACTCAACTCGAACTCGACCAAAAAATTGATGACTCGTGACTTGACTTGTGAGTTGACTTGAGTTGTACATGACATGATTCCGCTAGCAGATGACTAGCAGCACATATCCATGATTCGCTAAGTCCCAAATTCTAAAAAAAAGTCACCACATTTGTGCATTTTTGTAAAAAGTGTGCAAGTGATAGGCCTGATAGTATCTAATAAAGATACAACCTAACATTGCATGGAGGTCTCTGTCCGTACGGACACTAAGGTCGCAGCAGAGATGCCATTGAATAGAGCCTCATATCTCCACTGCACTGCTATATCTTCCTTTTTGTCAATGTCATATGAAAAAAATGCTTAGCAGAATTCTGTAGACTTACTTATCCTTCACTTTGAGCTATTCGTACAAATGTTGAGACCTTTATGGGGAACTGGTAGTACCTTTATTTACGAGTAATTACTTCATTTGTTACTCAACATCTTATTGACTCATCTCGACTCGTAACTCAAGTTGATATACTCGCGAGGCGACTCTCCGCACCTTGTGTTTAGGGTTAGGATTTACGGTTATGCATTAGGAAATGAATTTGGAGAAAACCTTTTGTTAATAAAATACTATGCTGAGCCACCAGCCTGGGTGGCTCACGCTCCAGTAATTTCAGATGATTGAGCTCAGTAATACATCAGAGAATGTCTTCCAATTCATGAAAACAAATAGATAATCAGCTTATCGGATTAAAAGCTTAGAGGGAAGGTCTTGCTGCTCAGCGAGTGTTTGTTATTATCAGAATGTTTTCTCCAAATTCAATCTTTAATGGGCTGGGGTTTAGGTTAGCTTTAGGCTTGGTTCATATGTTGCATGAAGTTTTTAGATTATAGTGGTATGGGTTTAGGGCTATAATGAAGGACTTAGGGTTGGATGTAAAGTTTTATAGTTGTGGTTTATGGTATAGGGTTGGAGTTACTGGTTATTATTGCATGGGGTTTAGGGTTAGATTTAGGGTTTAGAGTTGGGTAAGGTTGCATGGTTATAGTGTTATGGGTTTAGGGCTATAATAAAGGGCTTAGGGTTGGGTGTAAAGTATTATGGTTTATGGTTGTGGCTTATGGTTTTAGGGTTGGGGTTTATGGTTATGATTACATGGGGTTTAGGGTTAGATTTAAGGTTTAAAGTTGGGTTAGGTTGCGTGGTTATAGTGTTATGGGTTTAGGGCTGTAGTAAATGGTTTAGGGTTGGGTGTAAAGGTTTATGGTTATGGTTGTGGTTTATGGTTTTAGGGTTGGGGTTTATGATTATGATTGCATGGGGTTTAGAGATAGATTTAGGGTTTAGAGTTGAGTTAGGTTGCGTGGTTATAGTGTTATGGGTTTAGGGCTATAATAAAGGGCTTAGAGTTGGGTGTAAAGTTTCAAGGTTTATGGTTGTGGTTTATGGTTTTAGGGTTGGGGTTCTGTGGTTATGATTGCATGGGGTTTAGGGTTAGATTTAGGGTTTAAAGTTGGGTAAGGTTGCATGGTTATAGTGGTATGGGTTTAGGGCTATAATAAAGGGCTTAGGGTTGGGTGTAAAGTATTATGGTTTATGGTTGTGGCTTATGGTTTTAGGGTTGGGGTTTATGGTTATGATTACATGGGGTTTAGGGTTAGATTTAAGGTTTAAAGTCGGGTTAGGTTGCGTGGTTATAGTGTTATGGGTTTAGGGCTGTAGTAAATGGTTTAGGGTTGGGTGTAAAGGTTTATGGTTATGGTTGTGGTTTATGGTTTTAGGGTTGGGGTTTATGATTATGATTGCATGGGGTTTAGAGATAGATTTAGGGTTTAGAGTTGAGTTAGGTTGCGTGGTTATAGTGTTATGGGTTTAGGGCTATAATAAAGGGCTTAGAGTTGGGTGTAAAGTTTCAAGGTTTATGGTTGTGGTTTATGGTTTTAGGGTTGGGGTTCTGTGGTTATGATTGCATGGGGTTTAGGGTTAGATTTAGGGTTTAAAGTTGGTGAAGTTGTTGTGTTAATGGTTAGATTTTAGGGCTATAGATTTAGCGTTTACAATTGGTTAAGGAATACGGTTATGGTCTGGGTTTATAGTTAGTTTTTGGGTTGGGTTTAGGGTGTTAGTTGGGGTTTAGGGTATGTTATGGTCGGGGTTTAATGTTAGGGTTATATGTTAACATGTTTAATGGCTATTGTTGGGGTTTTGGATTAGTTTAAGGGTTGGGTTAAGGTTTGTGGTCATGGTTAGTAGGGTTATAGTGTTCATATGTACATGTACATAATTGTACAGATACAACGCAAAGAGACAGATCAAATAAATGTTAAGAATTCTAAAGTGCAGTGGAAAAGAAGTCTACAGTTGTTTCCTCTCGATATGGATGGAATAACCCTTGTCATGGTCAAGTTAAGCTTCTACCAGACAACTGGCTGACTTAATCAGTGTTAATTGAGTCGTCAGCTAACAATGAAGTTTTTAAAACATTCAATTGACAAATAGCAAAAGCTCTATCTCTTTAATTACTATTACAAATAAACGAGGGGAGATGGGGCAACCCTTTATCCGTTATAGCGATGGGATTAGTTAAAACCCATTTCTCACTACATAACTTGTCGTCACATGTTCTGGCTATGGAATTATTCTTTCCAAATTTGATTTCTTTTTACCAAAAAAATGTCCTTTACAAATTTTGTTGTTTTCAGAGCAATGTCTTCCTCCGAAAGTTTGAAACGTTAGGCATGTTAGGTATTAAATTTCACCTGCAGTTTCAAGTCAATGTTTGATCTTAATTAGATTTCATTTGCTGGCGTATTAGAAATTATTGTCTTAATTACACAGAAAAAGTTGTGCAATTGGGACAACTCTTCATGCCACAGCGATTCTATCTTACTGCAGTTTTTGGCAATATTAACATTAATGTTTTATAAATTCATTTGGAAAGCTACTGTAATGATAAATTCAGAAAAACATGCCAGTGTATCGGTTTTCGCTTGTGTGGCCTCCGTATAAATGATCAATATATTTTAGCCTTAGCGTAGAAAATGTCATGTTGCAAGATAACATTGTGAATAATTATGGTAAACAATATCGTGTTATAATTTGTGATATTTTATGCAGTGTGACGGCACAATTTAAAAAAAATCAAAACCTTAGCTGCTGAATACTATCCACACCCTTTTAGGGTTAGGGTTTATGGTTATAGTTGGGTTAGTTGTACGATACATAGGGTTGTGGTTTTAAGCTATGGTTGCATTGATTTTCTAAAACATTTATGTTAAAATTGTACAAAACTACACAGAGATAGAGCCACTGTAGCAACTATTTTAATGTGTAATCACGGTATAATTTAACTTCTAATACGCCAGCAAATGAAATGTAATTGAGATCAAACATAGACTTAGATTTTCATGGGGGGAATTAACGCTAAAAATCAAATTTGGAAAGACTAATTCCATAGCCAACGCAAGTGACAACAAGTTTTAAGTAGTAAGAAATGGGTTTTCACTAATCCATAATGGATAAAGGGTTGCCCCATCTCCCCTCGTTTATTTGTGATAGTAATTGAAAAGATAGCGCTTGAGCTTTTGCTATTCATCAAAAGCAGACGACTAAATTAAATCAGCCACTTTGCTGGTAGAAACTAAATGATACCATCTATATCGAGAGAAAAAACAGAACAACCGTAGACGTCTTTTCCATTGCTCTTTAGAATTCTTAACATTTCTTTTGGGGTAACCTTTCAGCGATTTTGGTATTTCGATGACTGTGTTTTAAGTGGAAAGTAATGGGCCAAATTGGGCGCATTTTGGCAAAAGTTCCGTGTTTGAACCATATTTTGTAATTCAAAAATACAAAAACTGACTTATACAATTATCGTAGCAGGTTGACGATATATTTTTAGAAAAAAGTAATGTTAAACCATGTCACAAATCGAAAAAAAGGAGAAAGTGAAATGTAAAGAAAGGATAGAACAAAGTGAGCAAAACCACATGTGTAAATCGCATAATACACGGGATTGTTTTTTAATTCAGCACCAGACATATCATGCATATACAATTAAGTAATCAAGTGCGTTTACCCTATCGGAGTACGTGTTGGTGTTATATCCACAGGGAATTCCCTGTATATATCAGGAAAACCCCCTTCCCGTGTGTGATTAGGTGTCATAATGTCTGTTTCATTTCTAGCAATGCGTTCAGGTGGTAAGAAGTCGAATTCGTCATTCACTGTATCATTATTTTACTGTTCTCCACATCACTCAAATACAACTTTTGCCAGGTCACGAACTTGGGGTGAGGTGGGTTTAGAGGCAAGTTTAGGCATGAGAATTACTTGCCTATTGGTCAAAGAGAAGTTTTCATTATCAATTGGACCAATCAGCAACATTGTTAGAAAAATTTCACCACGCAAAAAATTGGGGCGAATTATTTGCAAAGCTCCATTCTGATTGGTGATTCAAGTGAAGATATCACGTAATTGACCAATCAGAGGCAATGTTAGATCGGCAGGTAGTTAAGGTGTTTGTAATGATCAAGTTATTAGACCCTCAAATGGTTCTACAAAGAACTCAAATGTTCTGTGAAGGCCTAAAGCGTAGTGGCCCAAAGTAAAGGCCAGACCTGAAAAAGGTTTAGCACAAAGGCCAAAAAGAACAATTTTCAGTTTCAAGATTCTTTTTCTACATCTTCACTGTTCTACATGTAATGATGTAATGTCCCCGGTAATGTCATGATCATGATGATACAGGACGCTGAAGACATAAAGACATGTAAGCGTCTTGGTTTCACGCAACTGCAAGGCGCCGTCAATTTAATATTCCTGTACAAGACCACAATGCCCAATGTATTTTTATTCGTACAGCAACCGCTTCTTGTTAGCAAATAAAAATATCCTCAGACACACTAAAAGACAGATGCGGATGACCATCTGTGATCATCACAGTCACCTGTCGCTGCAGCAGGAGCAGTTCAATTTTAGATCTTTTCAGTCAAATGCGTGTTTTCCCATTACTGTTTGAAGCAGCAATCCCCGGCAATCATGATCTACCGCGTCTCATTTCGGTTTTTGTGTCAGCTCACCTGTTGCAAGAACAAAGAAAGAAACGAGGTCTTTGCAACAACACCAATAATAGCAGCAGTAAAAAATGATAAGAAAAGATACATGTAGATGGCGATGATTTGGTTCAGCAAGGCTGAAAAGCAAGCATAAATTTGACTCCGAGTATAAAGGAATTAGGTTAAAACTGAAGAAGTCGTATCAATGCCTTGTTACCACACAAAGTATGTGGAAAGCCAATTATACTCAATTTTTGTTCTTTTTAATCCGCACATCTACCGCGTCTCATTTCGGTTTTTGTGTCAGCTCACCTGTTGCAAGAACAAAGAAAGAAACGAGGTCTTTGCAACAACAATAAGAGCAGCAGTGAAAAATTAATAAGATACATGCAGATGGCGATGATTTGGTTAAGTAGTATTCAAAATCAAGCCTAAATCTTACTCCGAGTATAACGTAATTGGATTGTACCAAATGTCTTGTTTGCACAAAATGTGTCTGCAAGGCCAATTTACTGTAGGTTTAATATTCCTGTACAAGACCGCAATAATCTCATGGTGTATTTTTATTTGCACATCAACCGCTTCTTGTTAGCAAATGACAATATCCTCAGACACATTAAAAGACAGATGCGGATGACCATCTGTGATCTTCACTTTCACCTGTCGCTGCTGCAGGCGCGCAGTTCAATTTTAGATCTTTTCAGTCAAATGCGTGTTTTCCAATTACTGTTTGAAGCAACAATCCCCGGCAATGTCATGGTTTTATATAAATATAAACGTGAATTTTGTATGATGGAATGATAAAACTGAAGAAGTTGTATCAACTTTGAAGAAGTATTGTATCAACTTTCAAGGAGTATTGTATCAACTTTGAAGAAGTATTGTATCAACTTTGAAGAAGTATTATATCAACTTTCAAGGAGTATTGTATCAACTTTGAAGAAGTATTGTATCAACTTTGAAGAAGTATTGTATCAACTTTGAAGAAGTATTGTATCAACTTTGAAGAAGTATTGTATCAACTTTGAAGAAGTATTGTATCAACTTTGAAGAAGTATTGTATCAACTTTGAAGAAGTATTGTATCAACTTTGAAGAAGTATTGTATCAACTTTGAAGAAGTATTGTATCAACTTTGAAGAAGTATTGTATCAACTTTGAAGAAGTATTGTATCAACTTTGAAGAAGTATTGTATCAACTTTGAAGAAGTATTGTATCAACTTTGAAGAAGTATTGTATCAACTTTGAAGAAGTATTGTATCAACTTTGAAGAAGTATTGTATCAACTTTGAAGAAGTATTGTATCAACTTTGAAGAAGTATTGTATCAACTTTGAAGAAGTATTGTATCAACTTTGAAGAAGTATTGTATCAACTTTGAAGAAGTATTGTATCAACTTTGAAGAAGTATTGTATCAACTTTGAAGAAGTATTGTATCAACTTTGAAGAAGTATTGTATCAACTTTGAAGAAGTATTGTATCAACTTTGAAGAAGTATTGTATCAACTTTGAAGAAGTATTGTATCAACTTTGAAGAAGTATTGTATCAACTTTGAAGAAGTATTGTATCAACTTTGAAGAAGTATTGTATCAACTTTGAAGAAGTATTGTATCAACTTTGAAGAAGTATTGTATCAACTTTCAAGGAGTATTGTATCAACTTTGAAGAAGTATTGTATCAACTTTGAAGAAGTATTGTATCAACTTTGAAGAAGTATTGTATCAACTTTGAAGAAGTATTGTATCAACTTTGAAGAAGTATTGTATCAACTTTGAAGAAGTATTGTATCAACTTTGAAGAAGTATTGTATCAACTTTGAAGAAGTATTGTATCAACTTTGAAGAAGTATTGTATCAACTTTGAAGAAGTATTGTATCAACTTTGAAGAAGTATTGTATCAACTTTGAAGAAGTATTGTATCAACTTTGAAGAAGTATTGTATCAACTTTGAAGAAGTATTGTATCAACTTTGAAGAAGTATTGTATCAACTTTGAAGAAGTATTGTATCAACTAAGTTGTATCAATGCCTTGTTACCACAC
The DNA here is from genome assembly GCF_039555335.1 of Amphiura filiformis. Taxonomy (NCBI): domain Eukaryota; kingdom Metazoa; phylum Echinodermata; class Ophiuroidea; order Amphilepidida; family Amphiuridae; genus Amphiura; species Amphiura filiformis. Next base: position 13,166,228 of record NC_092647.1, read on the forward strand.
AAAGTATGTGGAAGGCCAATTATACTAAACTTTTGTTCTTTTAATCCGCACATCTACCGCGTCTCATTTCAGTTTTTGTGTCAGCTCACCTATTGCAAGAACAAAGCAAGAATGATGGAATGATAAAACTGAAGATGTTGTATCAACTTTGAAGAAGTAGTGTATCAACTTTGAAGAGGTTGTATCAACTTTGAAGAAGTTGTATCATCTTTGAAGAAGTAGTGTATCAACTTTGAAGAAGTAGTGTATCAACTTTGAAGAAGTTGTATCAACTTTGAAGAAGTTGTATCAACTTTGAAGAAGTTGTATCAACTTAGTTGTATCAACTTTGAAGAAGTAGTGTTTCAACTTTGAAGAAGTTGTATCAACTTTGAAGAAGTTGCATCAACTTGGAAGAAGTTGCATCAACTTGGAAGAAGTTGCATCGACTTGAAAGAAATTGCATCAACTTGGAAGAAGTTGCATCAACTTGGAAGAAGTTGCATCAGCTTTGAAGAAGTTGCATCAACTTTGAAGAAGTAGTGTTTCAATTTTGAAGAAGTAGTATCAACTTTGAAGAAGTTGCATCAACTTTGAAGAAGTTGCATCAACTTTGAAGAAGTTGCATCAACTTTGAAGAAGTTGCATCAACTTTGAAGAAGTTGCATCAACTTTGAAGAAGTTGCATCAACTTTGAAGAAGTTGCATCAACTTTGAAGAAGTCGCATCAACTTTGATGAAGTCGCATCAACTTTGAAGTAGTTGCATCAACTTTGTAGAAAGTCGTATCAACTTTGAAGAAGTCGTATCAACTTTGAAGACTTTGTATCAACTTTGAAGAAGTTGTATCAATGCCTTGTTACCACACAAAGTATGTGGAAGGCCAATTATATTCAATTTATGTTCTTTTTTTCCGCACATCTACCGCTTCTCATTTCGGTTTTTGAGTGATCAGACGTACTGGTCTTGGTGTATCAGGTTAGCCTCCTGTCGCGCCCAAGTATCAGCTCACCTGTTGCAAGAACAAAGAAAGAAACGAAGTCTTTGCAACAAGAACAATAAATTAATAAGATACATACAGATGGCGATGATTTGGTTAAGTAGTACTCAAAAGCAAGCATAAATCTTACTCTGAGTATAAAGGAATTGGGTTGCACCAAATGCCTTGTTTTCACAAAATGTGTCTGCAAGGCCAATTTACTATGGTTAATCCTGTACAAGACCGCAATGATCTCCCCGTGTATTTTTATTGGCACATCAAGCGCTTCTTGTTAGCAAATGACAATATCCTCAGACACATTAAAAGACAGATGCGGATGACCATCTGTGATCATCATGGTCACTTCGCTGCAGCAGGCAGTCGTTTTAGGTCTTTTCAGAGCAGCAATTCTCGGCCAATCGGGGCAGTAATCATGTCATGGTTTCATATAGGTCTGCATGGTGATCTTGCAGGCCACTCCACAGTATGACCCATCCCAACCTCTCTGTTTGCAACGCATGTGAATTATTCTGTTGATGTTCAAATTTTCAAAAATAGTTATTTTGATAAGTCAACTGTATCTTTTAGAGCAAAGCGGTACCTATTTTGAACATTCTAAAACTAAGTTAACAAAATTAGTGATTTTGGAAGTGCAATTTTAACATCATTTTAATGCGATCGCCCGTCGTGATAGTATGTTTCCGAACTTCATTACATTACACGGTGACATGCTTTTATTCCATAGCAATTCGTTGTTAGACTTCTCGAGTGATGCGTTACATGATTCGAAAACTAGTATTTTAAAATTGTGTTTCAATGTCTGCAGGATTATGACACGTGTTATGCAAGGCACACGGTTTAAGTGATTTGTAATAAAATATGTTTGACATCATTTTTACGTGCTTTAAGCTGATCACTTGTGGCTCACAAATTGTTGAAATATTTCAACCAAAGTTATGTTGTAACCTAAATCTGTTTTATGCAACATAAACATGGAAATTGAATATGTAACTAACCTTATCTATCGAATGCACAGACACCCATAACACACTTTATATGCTTAACATGCTTTTGATATGATAACAAAATTCATCATTGCAAAATGACATTATAAAAGGTACTATGCTTGTCCCGCATTTATAGCAGCGCTTCGCAGAATTATTTTATCACCTTCAACTTACATTTCATCCAGCACTTATATAATTAATAATATTGTGATAAATTGATCATGATCCAAGTTTTGCTTAATTGATGCATTTAATATGCAAGTGCATTTAACAGTGGCGTATAGCGATAATGGCTTATGGACTCGTGAATTTACCTGTTGTCGTTGGTTCAAATCTCTGCAGCGCCAACGTGTTGTGCACGCTTCACTTCGCTTGCCTCACACCACCCATGCATAACAGGGAGCTGTTTCATTACAATATACATAGGTGTTGAAGTGCACGTTTAATCACCAATATGCCTATTTATTTCCTATTATTTTATTTAGTGTTTAATAACAAGGCTAAAATTGATAACTAAGCACATGGGCATTAACATAACTTGCCCGAGGCTTTAACAACGATCGGTTTCAATGGACAAGTGTCAACAAATTCGCTCTCATTCGTACGAAATGCAGAAAACGAAGAAACAAACGGCGTATTGTATGCAATTATTACGAAAGTGTTCTTCCTGAAAAGTATTCTTTAGCGAACCAGAAAATAAAAAAGTTTACCATCAAGGGCCGTTCAAGTTCTTGGTCTTTTACAATTTTGTTGAGTCTTGGGTTCTAAATAAGACAAAAATGTTATTAAAAAGTTAAATAATAAATAATAAAAAATTAAAATTAAAAAACACAATAAACCTAGACTTTTTAAAATACGGTTAAGAAAGTTATATTTTTGGCCTTGAAAGAACTGCTTTATTAGAACAGGAAGGGGCTGTGAACTTGGAGTTCAAACGGTGAAACGAATGTACAAATTCATAACCACCTCACAGTTTATACTTTACTCGCATAATTAGCGATAGCGCAAGCGACAAAACAGTGTTACATTCAATTATAGCACCTTATCAATTGATTATGATCCAATCAGATAAACAAGTATAAACCCAGTTGTATAATTCCCCAGGACAAATTGTGTTCTTCGATTTGAGACGGTAACATGGTCATGACTAACTATACATACCACTGACATAAAACAGGACCATCAATGTGGAAATCACAGGCGCCGTATAATGCCTGAATTTGTCATAGAAAATACAATAATTACAAAACGAACACCTCACGTCAAAACCAAAATACTCATTTAGACCAATTTCCCCGTAATTTACACCTGGTTTAAACGTGTGATTTTAATCTTTAAAATTAGATTTAAGCCGTCTTGGTATCCTGTTTCATGTTGTGTATATGGAAGGTTACATAAAATTAAGAACAATTTTGTTATTTTATACATAAAATTAAGGACTTTTTTTGTATTTCTTATAGTTTTCACCGACACATTTTTTTAAGGATTTCTTGTTTATTATATACAAAAACAAGTCATAAACCAAATTAGAGTCAGTCAACATTAATGTCGTGTCTCCGAATGACAACGTGTGCTACGTCAGCATCAATACGTATTTAGAGGGACACAAAAGCACATTAAATCAGAAATACACACGATGTCTGTAATGGCGGCAAATTTGCACAAAGAAACAAAACAAAACAAAAAACAAAAAACAAAAAAACAAAAAAACACCACACAACAAAAACAACTTTATTAAATACAGTGATGATAAAAAAAATACTGTTTGTTTGTTTTGTTTGTTTTATTTCTTCTTTAACCTGGGACACTCAATCAGTTGAAAACACAATTAATCATCTGTTCTTCCTTGAGGCCCAGGGATCAATACAACTTTACATAACATAATTATTTTAAAAGGTTTTAAAAATACTACATAAATTCAAATACACTATAATAATGCAAATTTAGATACTGTTTAATACCTGAGAGAAAACTAAGCCAAAGCAAGAGAAATAATTATCTCTCTCATCATAATCTTTGAATCAAACAGGGCAAAATCTTTTTGTGTGTGATAATTTTGATAAAACCACATAAAACGCAGTTTAAAATTTCCTTTTCAACTGATGAACAGAATAACCATTCATCTGAATAAAATATCTAGACAAGTTGTTTAAGAATTTTGAGCAAACCCGCTTCATTATTTTGTAACAACTGTTTTTTTATGTCACATGCTATATAACAAAATTGTTTAAACTTTTAAACAGCACTTAAACAGTACAGGATTATTTTTGACGGCTCATCAATGTTCATTTCCTGCATGTTGAAAATGGCCATTATAAGGACTGGAATATCTCACAATAATCATAGTAATTCTCGCAAATTTTCAAGAATCGTGCAAAAATGTATTTAATTTGATTTTACGGGCACAATAGCCAGGCCAAATCAAATTCCGACTTAGTCCATTAGCCATGATTGGTCAAGTTGTCGCTTAATCCAGATCACACATTTTCTCCTCAATTGACCCAATCACTACTTCGTCCAAGTGTCATTTGCACAACACAGTCCATTGCCCTTTCTTCCAATGCCTACATGTAGTCAGTTTTTAAACACTAAAAACTACGGTCTACATTATTTCGGGACAATTTTTTCCCGATGCGAAGAATAGGGTTGTCCGCACCCCAAGAAAACGTTGAATGTTGATTTTGTCTACGTTAAGGGGGTCAAATTAAGTTAATTAGTTTCGAAAGCATTGAAAGGGCATTTCAGACTAATTCACCCTAACTATCCACCTATTGTGGGTTGCCATTTAACACAACTTCCCCCGCAGATCCTATATGATTTGTCTGATATTGGGTCACTCATACCATTACACAGGATTAGCTCACAGGTATGAACATATACGAGGGGGTATCAAAAAGTTTTAGAAATCGCCCAGAAGTGAAAGAGCTATATCAATGAAATTTTGTCAAGGCAATCACTGGTCCTTAAGTACACTATGGTGCAAAAATGGTCTCATAAGTATGCTTGCTTTTTTTACAGGCGACGCTAGATGCTACTAACCTGCTGCCCCAGTTACTGCGCATAAACTGCAAGATTGAGAAAATTGAGGCAAGCAGCGTTATTAAGATCCTGCATTTGAAGGGTTGCAGTGCCTAGAAAATCGATGATGAAATGAAAGTTATCTTCGGTGGTGATTGTGATATTGTCACTGGTGCTTTTTGGAAATTGAATTTTTATTTCATCACAGATTTTTGGGGCACTGTAACCCTTAAAATGGAACTTAATCATGCTACATGCTCAATTTTCTCCATTTTGCTGGTTATGCGGTTACATAGGCAGGTACTGACATCTAGCGCCTGTAAAAAAAGTAAACATTCAATATGAGACCATTTTTGCATCATAGTGTACATAAAGACCAGTGATTGCACTGACAAAATTTCATTGAAAAAGCTCTTTCACTTCTGGGCGATTTCTAAAACTTGTTGATACCCCCTCGTATTGTTTAAGGTCTGTGGAAAGTTTATTCTTTGTATATTTGGCCAGATGTCTGTCTTGCATATATGTATGTCTGTCCCATGCACTTGTCCCTGTCTACATATTTTTAGTGTCTCTGCGATGTGTATTGTAATTGCTAAAAATAATAGAATTTATATGAGCTCTGAAATGGACATATCCATAGCGAACATAGACTAGTCTAAAACTTAGACATGAAACTGTTTGTTCTCAAAATTGATACAAACATGAGTTGCTTAGTAGCAATTTAATTAAGAAATGCTGCGACGTTTTGGTGACATCGCTGTGTTTTCTACGGAGATGTAATGTGCAATGCAATAAACATCGTTATTGTAATCTGATACATATCTTTAAGGAACTGTCGACTATTACAATGTTTATCAGAATTGATAACTTCCATATCGTCGCGTGCTGCTGTCAACCGACTATAAACCTATCCAATATTGATAACGATGTCACAAAAGTGATCTAAAATCATCGCTCTAATAACCACCTATTCACTATTTTACCTGTCTAATATTATCATAAGATAAACTTCATAATTAGACCCTAAACCTGTCAATAAACCTCCCATACAATATCGTGGCATGTTTCCACCAGCCTACTCCGATTCTAAGGGCTACAATGATATTCCTCTGCCATTAGATTATGTTTTATTTTCCCTTTGATTTTAAAGGCGAAAGTCGAATTTCCTGGTATGAAATTCGACACGGCTACATACATGTGGAGTATTTTACTCAATCGGAAAACCCAGTCATAGGGGCATAGATGGTTCACAGAGTGCGAGCTATGTTAGAATAATGACCTACTTTTAAACATTTATTATGGCTGCATGTTTTAGATCGTTTTTCTGCCTCCGCAGTTCTGCCTCCGCAGGAGGTAGTTTGCTTTGAAATTTACACCTAAAATGCCGCACATTGCGCGGCATGTAGGCCGATTGTACAAATTTATATTCTGACAAGTACTCTAATTTCCGCCCAATATCGAGAGCCCAATATATATCCCCCACCTCTTTGCGCCATACATAAATTCGCCTATCGCCATTTCCGAATGTTCAAAAGGGTAATCACGGTTCCTCAGCATGTGCAATAAATTAGCATTAAAATTAATCTTATTCTATAGGGATTCTAGAAACACCTAGCACGTGGCGCCAATGGTGCGGGTCTATCAAGCTCATGAATTATGCATTAGAATTTTTTTAAATTCGTATATTGTATAATTGAAGACCGAATTAAAAAGACTAGCTTGCGTATGCCGTCCTGTCAACCAGACCAAAAATGCCATACTGCGCAAGTCAGCAACCAATCACGGCGCGCCTTTGTCCTGACGTCAGACGCAAACTAGTATTTTTTTAATTCGGTATTTAATTATGGATTGCAGCCTCATCACATCAGCAATATCGTAGAAATCAAGTCGGACAACCGTTATGCTGTGTGTGGCAATGGGAATACACATTAAACAAGGTTTAATTTCATGATTACATGAAACCTAATTATCAATGGAAAAACTTTGGCTGGAGAAGTTGAAGCTGACGTTCATGGCGACACTTTGGATGTGATAATTTGACATCATGGATTGTTTTGTGCAAAATTGGAGGTATTTTTGCGGCGAGTCAGCAGACCGACTGACATGCAGGCTAGCATGCTAGGCTCGACTAGGCCGCAATCATCGTGTCTACATCATAGTAATAGTTCATACCCGCTGGACAGCAGGAAGAATGTTTATAACTTACATTTCAATACAATCATGTTACTTTTATCTTGAACTTGGAAGAAACTGATTTCAATAACAATTTCAATATTGCAAACTCATGACCATCATTGACCATACATTACACTAAACTAGAAAGTAGAATGGATTATTTATTTCTGTTCATCTTGATATCAACATTTAAATGGTAAGTTCATGAGTTTGACCTCAATTAAAATACAAAACAGAACCCGTGTCAAATCTACATTGTATGTCGCACAATTATGTGTTGTGCATGACTGAGTGCATGATGCTAGCATATGACTAGTCTAGGGCTAGGCCCGGGCTAGCAAACTGATTTCAATAACAATTTCAATATTGCAAACTCAGACCATATACCATGACACTAAACAGTGAGATCCGTGCCGGTTTATGACCAGAAAGTAGAATGGATTATTTATTTCTGTTCATCTTAAATTGTTTAATTTTAACCTACAAAATCTTAAATCATCTTGCACCTCCTTATATGAGTCATATTTTCAGTCATGTAAACAATAGCTATAATTTTCGTCAAAGCCAAAGTAATGTAACTATTCCCCTGCCAAGAACAGAGTACAAAAAGCGCAGTCTGTCATTTATAGAGGTGCTGTAAGCTGGAATGAACTAGAAAATAATATCCAAAACTCTCCAACATTGTATACTTTCAAAAATAATCTTAAAAAATCATAAAGCCATGCCTAAGCATGGTAGGCCTATGTATGTAACCATAAGTATCATTTTGGCTTTTGACAATTAATAATTTTGAGTTTGTAATACATTTTGTATGTGTATTAAAGGGGCATTTCGTGATCCACAGCCTCATCCCCCCATTTTTCATCAAAAAAGTTGAGATTTTTACACCACTGGATACCTCTGGCTACTTAATGTTTATGTGCCAAATATTTCTTGCAGATTAATTCGTTTAGCAAAAATATCACCAAATTTGAATTTCGTTCTGATGCACCAGAACGAAATTACAACGCATTGTCTATGGAGCAGTGTAATACACATAATCATGCATAACTCGCAAACGCAAAATCGGAATCAACTGAAATTTTGGAAATAAGCTTTTTCGTGGATATCTACTGAAAAATGTCATAAAAGAGGATGCTAGGATCACGAAATCCTCCTTTAAGTCTAGATAATATAAGCTTTTGTAATTGTTTGTTATTTTGTACATGTATGTTTGTTTATGCACGGCCCCAAGGAAGAACAACTTTTGTTGAATACCCAATAGCGGTACCTTAAAGCTAGCATTATAAGTATCTCCTTAACTAATAACAAAAGGTGTCCACTGGTATCTTGGAGGCATTGTCTTTTTTAAAGACATTTCTTGTTAAGGTACAACATTGATTTTAAATGCTACATAATTGATATTTTTACCTACTATGTATCATTAATTTTCTATACCAAGCAGTTAAAACGTTCTGCTGCATGTTCAAGTTTAGTTCGTTTTAAGGTACAACATTAACTGTAATATAATTGATATAATGATACTTATTACGTACCATTGCAATGGCGTAGTCCACACTTTTTCCGAGGGTGGGTAAGGGGGAGAGACAACTTTCAAGTGGGGCAAACTTTGATGAAAATTGTCAAAAATGGGCTAAAAAGTCTGCATTCAACAAGAGGGAAGGGGGGGGGGCAAGACTTCTCACACGGGGGAAAGCTGTCCCTTTGTCCCCCTGGCTACGCCACTGACCATTTCTAGCAGCAGTTAAACTTTTCGCCAGCGTTAGCTGGCTATGATCTAATTCGGAGATCGTCTTTGTTTGCTAAAGAGATTACGGGGTACTAGCATTGGTTTGAATTACTTTGCGGAACTTTTTATGGTGAAAATATATAATAGACCTGTTATTGGATTTGTAAGAAAAAAGAAAGTATGTTTTGCCGTTTCAACGAATGAAAACGAGTGAGAATTTCAAAAGTTATGGTTTGAAGGAAATATGACATTAAAAGTTCATGCCAGGCCTATAATAGTTTCCACAGCATATCAACGAAAGAAAATTATAGAATCCTTGTTATCAGGCGTTCTTAGATTTACATTCGCAGACCTCCTGGAGATCAGCACAGCATGAGATGTGAGTGTATTGATAACATGATTAAAACCTTTATGGACGTAAAAGTCAAAGTAAAAATATCCTATAATCTGTATCGTTTTATGGATAAAAATTACTCAAAATGTCATTTATGAAATAATTTATATCTTAAACATCAGTTTTGTCTTTTCAACGGGAAAAATTCGATGCAATTTCAGGGCCTATTTTTGATATGGGTATAATTTATATACATGTAGGCCTATTATAATTGAACAATATCAGTCTTTATACATTTTATAATGTGCTATATTAAGTATAAATTGCGAATTAATATAAAATTAATGTGCATGTATAAAGCAAGTACTAGATGGCAGTTTTTAGCCAATTAACTAAAAACTGCATTTCTTTATATTAATAATGAGCTAAGGGTAGCCTAAAAGGCAGAAAAGACAAAAAGACAGAACAATTTGGAGTAATTAATTGACAGGAAGTTATAGGAGTTGTTTGGTTTGCTGTTTCTGTGTGCATGTTCTCATCATTGATGGTTTGGTGGACTGTCATGAAACATGATGGATCATAAAAAAGAGTGATCCTAAAAATGCCACCACCCAAACTAATTACAAGGCATCTTCTGCATTGAAGCTGGCTTTCCCTTTAAAGGGAATTTTTATTATTTCTAACATTGGACCTCTTCACATAATTATATCTCGTCTCATTTGGTTCTCAACGTGGTATTGTATAGCTGCGTTAAAATATATGCGCCTTAAAACCTCGATTGGAAATTTTGTAAACAAAAGTGCACAATTGAGATATAAAAATAGATATTTTTAAAATATTCGGCAGGTTCTATTGCATTTAGTAGTAACTTTGTGGTGCATCGATTACATAAGATGTAATAATTATGAATATGAACAGGAAAGCTCGGCATTTGATTGATTTCAACGCATTTCCATTACATCTACATAATAATAAGACATGGTTGGGCGTACGATCATCATCTTTAAATATAGCAGCTCTCGCTTTGGTAGTTCTGACTTTGGGCTGAAAGACTGCATAGTGAGCAACACTATTGTGAATAGCCATTTAACTATATTTTAAACCAATGAACTTGAAAACTGGACAATGTGTTGCATAGAATAAATTTCGTATAGAGATGAACACATTCGAGTGATTATTTAATATTTTAATAAACTATAAATTGAGACCCACTTGAGATGCATTAGCTTCACTCATGCAATCGAATTCCCGTATCACATCCATGCGAGGGATCCAGAACAACAGTTATAAGGTGCCGTGGTGACGATATGCCGCATCTACATTTCTTTATGATTTTCTGTCAGTTTTGTGTTGCGTCCACAAAATTGGGAGCACGGTGGCCTAGCGGACGGGGTACTGACTCATAATCGGAAGGTTGCGGGTTCGAGCCCCGGCGACGCCATCGTATTGTGCCCTTGAGTAAGGCACTTTATCTCGATTACTCCTCTCCACCCAGGTGTTTAAATGGGTACCGGCATTCTTAAATGCTGGGAAGGTAACAGACTCGCTGTAGAGGAGGTGTAGCGATCCCCCTATAGCAACATTACATGGAGGAGTCTGGCCCAATCGCCAATGAAAGAGAGATGGGCACTCCGATCACTGTTTATACAGTATCGTCTCCTTTACCTTTACCTACCTTACCACAAAATACAAATTGACGCACTGAAATAGTCTTTCACTCATTCCATTATGGTGTATGCCTTTGTTTACATTATATAATACATATGCATCAAAATAGAACAGGGATTATAGTACTCCATCATAAAATGATACACTATATAGTCGTCATTAGAGGGTGCTTACATAAATCAGTCAATCGTTCATAGTTGATGATGTTTTCCTTACAGGTATTTTGAATGTTGCACATCAAAAACACTTTTATTGGAATATAAATGTTCATGGTGATAAGTTATGTCAAGTCACGCCAACAATTTATTTTGAATATCATTAATTCTTACCGTACCAATCAATAAATTAAGGGACCTTATCAGGTAGGGAACAGGGCCGGGGGATGGAAGGGTGTTCTCTTAAGGGCTCTGCCACCCACATTTGCACAGTATTTTTTCTGGGGTCTGAGAGCACATAGCATCTGAATACGAGGAATGTCCTTCTGATATCAAATAATTTTGATATTTTGAATTCGCGATATAATGCAAATTTTATGGCAAATTATTAAAAAGAAATTATATTTTTGACAATTTAAAAGACCTCGAAATAAAGGTAATCTTATGAAATATATTTAAAGGTGAACCTCATTGAAAATAAAGTTATATATCAATGGAAAGCTTATGATGTCAGGAAGCAGAAAAGAATATTTTTTATTTGCATAGCGTACCAGGCTAGACATAATCTCCATGCAAAGATTGGATTTTGGCACCCCCTAAATTACAAAACGAAATCGTTCAAATTGGGCGCTTTCGTTGATGACGTCAGCCCAGGGACACACAGTTACTTCCGGGTTTGATTGTAAACACAATGTCCGTGTATTACTGTGGCATGCATCGGGCCAATGCACGAATTCAGTCATTGTCAACTTACTTTACATGAAAAATATCTTCAATAAAATAAGAATAATATGAAGGAAATATCATGATCAAATTAAGAATGAAGTTCCTGAATAAAGTGTGTGGATTTAAAATGGGAAAAGTGCTGGCCGAGGTGATTTGGGATAGGCCAAGCCATCCACGATATGCATAGGGAATATTACAGTAAAGCACGAAGAGCGAAGATTCGCCGAAGAACCGGAATGAAAACAGATTACAAAAAAATAACTGCTAGTGCTACCAGTTCAGATCGTCACACCAAGTTGAGATGAACTTATCACAATGAGAAAATGAAGGAATAGAATAAGGTACATGTACAGGATTTTTCAATTATTTCTTAGCTTTACAACCGGTCATGTATGATAGGCGAACTCGTAGATACATACGGGATGAGCTCAGTGACTGACTGAGTCTCACTACGCCGAGTGTTCATTATCCGCGACTGTACTGTACTTGCAGACAAAATGACCAATTTGATATTCACATTCTGATATTTCCAACTTATTGCTACTTCATCAGCAAAATTTATTCCTGTAAATGTTCCAAATATAAGGGAACGAGTGATCAAATTTGCTGAAACACATGAAACACAGAGGACGAAGCCCCGAAGCGAGTCGCTGTTTGTGCATATCCGTCCCTGCACTTCAGCAGCAATTTACGCATCGTGTTCGGTAATCCATAAAACATGAATGTTTCACTTTTTCAGTACCGTACACTGATTGTACTATCATTAAAGAATCATGACACAAGTGACAATATTTTAATTTTATTCAGATTTCAGAATTCCATCAAATAACGGTCTACTAAGCCTAAATTGTATTTATTTTATAATAAAGTATCTGCCTGAGTATCTGTTTCTTTCAATCGCGATTGTGTGGAAAAATGTATTACCGCAATACGCTAAATATGAAAACCTTTATATGGGCTGGATTTGATGAAATCGGCGGTTTTTATTAATTTTGGATTACTGCAAGACGATATTTTTTTAATCAGACATTTTACAATGAATCAAGAATATATAGGGAATGTCACAAACAAGTATTTAATTTGTTATTCGATCATGTTTATTCAGTCCATGACATCGGTAGCAGCAAGCATTTGCGCATGGGATTGATCCCAGCGCGAAATTCAAACTCAATTACCCAGTTATACCCAGCCAGTTATGACTAATTTTGTCAAAAATTTACGGAAAATTTATGTGTTGACAATAATTCTATTATTTCTAATATATATAGAAGGAACCAGCAACTTGAAGATTCCTCTAATTTCAAGCTTTATTGTGAAAATCAGACTTGCCGGGCAGCTTGCAAAGTACAGGAAGCAAGTCTTGTTTACACGTTTCCGAGTAAGATCACGTGACTGCGAACCCTGAGCTTACGTCACGAGCATTCCCAAGGTCATAGACGATTGATTTGGGTGCTTTTTGGGCGCCTTAAAAAAGACCAAAAATTCAATCATTTTTTTAATTTTTCAGCTTTATTGGCCATCAAAAAAATCGGAAAAAATAATTTTTAATATCCTGACATCATAAGCTTTCCATTGATATATAACTTTATTTTCAATGAGGTTCACCTTTAAAGTGTATGTAGCTGTGAGGAAAAGTCGTCCATTATATGAAAATTTTGACCTTTCGTATTGAAGATATACATGATTTTTAATTGCTTCGCCCTCTTGTGACCAGATCAGATTTTTGTTCCAGCCGCCTTGTGCTCTTTCGTGATAAAGGACCACAATCCAGCTTGGAGTCGAGACTAGCAGTATATACGCACGTTTTGAACGCCGTATATATAATACGCCGGTTCACGCAACACGTATGAAACATCGCAATCTCTCTAATATATAATACTCAATTCACTGCATTTTTTCTCTGTCTCAATACAGGTACGCCGGATCGCCACGCACCGCCAAGCTGGATGTTCGCCCTTGCAGCTCTCCCTCGTCGAACCAAAAGACGACCATATTCCAAGGTTCAGATCTTAGAGTTAGAAAAGGAATTTGCTGATCACCAATATCTAAATCGAGAAAGGCGGGCTAGACTAGCTCAAAGGTTGAGTCTTTCAGAAAGACAGATCAAAATATGGTATCAAAATAGACGAATGAAACAAAAGAAACTGGATGAAAGAGAGAAGAAGAAAAGTAACAATGGATATTCCAAAATGACTGAATAGACTATAGCTATTTATATATTTTTTTTGAATAATTTGTAAACTTGGAGTGTTGGAAATATTCAACACAGATGCTATACTGTAATATTTTGGTTAACCGTGAAATACATGGCACACCAAAAAAATGCAGATTTATTTATTTACTAAAATATTTGGGAATTTTTCACGTTCATATGTCGGGCACAATGTGTCAAAGATGAAAACGATTTTGTTGTCATTAACAATGAAATTGGCGAAATTCTAAAAATGAAAGGATGATCAACCCCTGAAAATCAAATACTTCACAGAGCCAACTATTTAACGAGAAATTTATTTTCATTTTTTTGTATTGAAAGTATTATTAACATATTCTTGCCCTTTGATATACGAAAACGACAAATTAATTTATGCATCGTCTATTTGCGTACCGGTATGTATTAATCGCACCGATACCTAATCGTCGTCGGGTAGTTTTGCAAAGGGACGAATATTATAATTACAATAAACCATCTGCAACTCGTGAAGTGAACGTCGCCCTCATCGTTTGGTATGATACAAAGAAGTGGTTTTTAGAAATTTGCGATTCATCACTATGGAAAAACTACCATGCGTATCATGTTCAACTGGATATATTTTCTTTATGGTACCCCTAAGGTGCGCATATCGTATCCAGATTGCATTTAAGTAGTATTACGCTTTAATTAACTGCATTGTTTTATTTTGAACTGAAAATATAGCAAAGATGGTTTGTTATCGTGATTTCTGTAATATATTCATTTGTCAGAAATTGAAACTTCACCTGACTTTATAGATGTGTCAATATCTTTTTCAGCTTTTTGATCAGCTCGTAATCGGCGGGCCTTATAACATCGCTGATTAATATCAATATCTTTTATTTGGAGAATTGTCTTGTGACACCTCGTCAGAAGTATGGAGAATTAATTATTAATTCAAGTCCTATACTTTGTATAATTTCTTTAATACAAAAAGGCCCAGTTAAAAAGCTAGTAATTCCCACCGATTACGAGCTGATCAAACTGTATACTTTCGTATGCAAGGAATCGTTTGTAGTTTCTTCTTGCATCGAATAACATAATGCCTGAAAAAACGATCACAGAAGTAATAACAGAGAGTGCTCGACATGATATATTTAATTGAAGAGTCCATCAGGTTCGTAGCAAAAAATTGGGCGTTTTTCCAAGACCAAAGGAAAAACTTCTTGTTTTTAAAAACATTTATTTATGGATTTTATTAATTTGTTGTTGGTGGTTTTTTAAGGTTGTTTTTTTCCGTTTTGTTTTCTTTTGTTTCTTTTCTTTTTGGTTTTTTTTTATAGTTTTTTATAGTTTTTTTTTCTTTGGTCTTGATAAAAATTAACTTAAAAAATGTGAACTATTATTTGCTCAAAGAACTTTTCTTTTTTACAATTCAAGAACTTCGGCAAATTGAGGCATGCCTTCGTAAACCTAAAGCAGCTGACGAAATTGTATACTACATGCAACCAATGTCACACAAATTTGACATTACACACCTGTATTCATCCTATTAGTAAATAAAAAGTCACGGAAATTGTCAATAATCAAAAGCAAAAATGGAATTATCATATTGCTTTAAAACATTTTGTTAACGGTTTATAAACTTCACTTGACCTACAAAAACAAAATGATATGTTGTTGCTGCTTATTAGTGGCGGTAGGGGCTATCTTCCTGTTTTGTAATGAGGTGTATTTCTAGGGTCTCTGTGTGTTACGGAAGAACTGAATGGACGTATGACAAGTTGTCATGATGATAACATAAATGATGATATAATTGACAACATAATGTCCCTTCAGTTCTTCCGTAGTGTGTGGACTCACTTCATGTGTCAAATTCGCAGTGGATGATGTTATGAAGAGACAAAATGGGCTCTTCCAGTTAAAACCATATCCCCTATGATATGACCTTAATTTTCCACATCGGGAGTGTGAATTCCAAATGGGGTTATCTGAAAGGCTGACTGCATTTGAAATCTGCACCCCCTCAGTGTTGTAGCCAGCACTTTTCAGAGGGTGGGCAGCTGGAAACTTTTAAGGGGTGAACTTTGACGAAAATGGCCAAAAATGGGTTAAAAATGATAAGGGCTAAACAATGTTACATATAGCAGGACGACCAGCATCTCACTGGGGGAAGGCATGAAGGGAGAAGACTTCTCCCAGGGGGAAGCTGCCCCCTTTTCCCCTGGCTACGCCACTGCACCCCCTGTGGGAGATCAAAGTCATATGTATGGGGGTATGGAATTTAACTGGAATATCCCAATGAAAATGGTCTCATTCCCAATTGCAATGGTTCAACATGTTCATTTATTCTCATTCATTAACCATATCTCTAATTGGCCTCAAGTGGTTGCGAATGAATTTTTGTATCACTCTCAGAAGATTCCTAAATCTGTGCAGTGCTCCCAGCCTACTAATATTATGGAATCTTCAACGGTTCTGTAAGTAAAAAAACACCAAAAGAATTTCGATAAGGTCCGAAGACGGTTCTTCAAAGGTTTAAAGAACCCTTTTATAAAGGGTTATTTCGGTTTAAAGAACCTGATTCTTGAGTGTTCATAATATATGACATAAAAGGACTCTTATACCTTTATTTTTGAGAGTGTATAAAGGTCATTCTATGAAAGTAAAAAATAATTAATGATAATAAAATAACTGTCTCCTGACTGATGAGCTCAACTCTTCTGCGATTATCTTTGCGCATGTTGAGGATGGCTACTTTTTTTTAAGATGCAGGGTGAACGTCATCGCGATATGATCTTACCTGTTCAAATAGAGATACAGGCAATGATGAAGATAAGGGAGCACAAACAATAAAATACATAAGAAAGTTGGTATTACAAAAGCTCCTTACTTTAATACCAAATATATTAAGGGGCAGGCATGATCACTCAAAGTGAGTATTTTTAGACAATGTTTTGTATTATTATGATGATACGTATACACAAAGTAATGATGCAAGGAAGCCAATACCTTAATATATCCAAAATTTTAGTCAAAATTGAAAAAGAAAAAAAAATATTTTGATCCTTTTTGACCATTTTTAAAAGGAATAAAAAATTTGAAAACACTTCCTAGATTTGTGTCTTTAGAACGCAACAATGCAATTTTCGTCAATTTGGGTATTTAGGATAAGTTGTTATGACGGACTGAAAAAATTGGCATGGAAAATCAATTTTGGCGCTTTTCTCAAAAACTGCTCATTTTGTAGAAATCTGCCACGCTAGTTGCATTCCTTGCATTTTTCTGAAAATGTATACTTTTATTTATTTATCATCATTACTTTTAAAGGTACATTGCAAAATAAGGTACATGCAGGTAGGCATGGTGGAAGGATTGCGGCAAATAGCCTATACGATTGGATATTAGGGTGGAAGGGTTTCGGCAATTGGTTATGGACAATCACTATGGACCACGATGGCCTCATCCCAATGGCATTGTTCAATAACCTCAATTAAACAATAGTGCAAAATTTGACGTCAAGTTGTAGAGTTTTTGTACCCAAATTGTCAAAGGTCATTCAATGAATGTGCAAATGTATTGGGGTTAAAGAACTGCGCACTGATGGATGAGCTTGCTGTGGATCCTAGTGAATGCATAAGCAATGGAATGAAATAAGCGTTTGATATGAAAGTGGGTAAAGTCGGTAAACCATGCAGAGCAAGGCTGACATAGGCCTACTAGTAAATGGTCACCTAATGTTGGTGATGGTAATAACTTGCCGCTTTGTCAGTTTTCCTGGTTGGATCATTTTTTTTACGTAATTATACAGAGGATGTCAGTTGTCTGATAAAATAAATTATCTTGTAATTGATATTCGTGTTCTGCTTTGTTTATTTGTTTATGTTTTAATAAATTAACCAGTCGCTACGTGTGGAGACACACTTGGATCCTGATAGGACCAGGCACATGAAAATCGCCCAACCTAGCATTATATAAATGATCATGTGGTGCTGTTCATTAAACTCCACAAAACAAAAGTTAACGAACCATGGCATGACAGATGAGTTTGTATGAAATCCTCGTGTTTGGTTTAAGGGGGTACTACACCCCTGGCCAATTTTGTGCCTATTTTTGCATTTTTCTTCAAAATTATAGTACATTGGTGACAGGTTATTATAGGGGCAAGGACTACAACTACTGTACTGAAAAGTCAGCAACTCAAAGCAAGTAGTTATTGATTTATTGATCAATTGGTTTCCCTCATTTTTGACTGTAACTCCACAACTGTTGTCTGTGCTGAAATAAAATTTCCAGTGCAGTAGTTGTAGTCCTTGCCCCTATAATATACATCTCTTACTTGTCCCCAATGCGCTGTAATTTTTGAGAAAAATGCAAAAATAGGCACAAAATTGGCCAGTGGTGTAGTACCACCTTAAGAAAAGAAAGTGTAATTCCTTCAATCTCCAATCCGCATTGCCAATATGTACATGCTCAATCAATTTAGAGTTATTTTTACTTTTACATTAATCTGTTTGACCTTTGACCTATAAATTGGGATTACCCTTCAAATGGATACCATTAAAGTAGGTCATGTCTAGTCTCTTGAGCAGGATGACAGTCATGTTGTTATCTGTTCCGTCAGTCAAATTAATTTATTCCCGATGCTTTGTTCTAGTGTGCTTTTAAGGTTAGCAACTATTTTAAACTGTTGCGATTTGGTAGTTCACAGTATCTTGCGAATGGTAGTGTGCTTTGGCAAAAATTGCATTGATCATTTCATAGTAGAAGAATTAAAATATCACAGATATACTTTTGTAGGTCCTGTGGTTCTTGAGTTATGTTGTAAAGAGAGCTGAAACAACAACACTTTTGTAAAACGTACATAACTCATTAACAACAAATCAAGCAAGCTTTCAAAGTATATGATTTGTAGAATGAACTTTTGCAAAACATCAAAGCGTTATTTTTCAATAATATAGGCCTATTGTTTTAGATAATGAAAATCGAAATGTTTTTGGTTGCTTCGACCAACAATACATCTTGTAGGCCTACCCTTAATACATGGTAAGGGGCCTACTCCTGATTCCTGAAAAATACAGCACGATAGGCCTACTCTTTGAATTATAGAAATATCACGTTTTGCCAAATAAAACGCAGCTATATCCTTCCTTAACTCCAATTTTAATATTATTTTTAGCAATTTGAGGGAAATTAGACTATGCCATTGTCGAATTTTGATAAATATATGTTATTATTAATCATGATAAATGCATTCCGTTGAACCTAAAATTATACTGATGTTTATTAAAATTAAAGTGTCCAATAGTAAAATGGTCATAAAGAGTTTACATAATTAGATGATTAGTGACAATAAAATTTATTGAATGCAACATATCTTGCATAATTATAATGGCTCACTTCAATACTAAACAATTTTGATATCGGAATCTACCAGTTTGTTGATCACGATAACATCAAGTGAAAATCTATCAATTGCACACAAATTAATACAAATCAGGTTTGATGCTTAAGGTTATTAACTATTTTAAACTGTTGCGATTTGGTCGTTCACAGCACCTTGCAAATGGTAGCGAGCTTTGGCAAAACTGCATTGCTCATTTCATAGCGAAAGTGTAGAAGAATTCAAATACCATGCACAGATATATTTTTGTAGGTCCTGTGGTTCTTGAGTTATGTTGTACAGAGGGCTGAAACAACAACACTTTTGTAAAACGTACATAACTCATTAAAAAACAATAAATTAAGCAAGTTTTCAAAGTATCTAAATCAACTTTTGCAACACATCAAGATGATAGGGGCCTATTTTTCAATAGTATTATATTGATCTGGATAATGAAAATTTCTTGGTTGCTTCGACCAACAATACCTCGTCTACCCTTAAATGTAATAGCCAAAGTATGCAAAATGGGCAAGTGGACTACGGAGAAGTCTAGAGAGAAATTGGACCAAAAATTCAATTTTGCATGTTTTCTTACAAGTAGTCACAAAATTCTAAGCATTCAAAATCTTGAGTATAAGCTATGAGTTAGTTCATAATTTTAATGCTTTATGTTGCTAGTTATGAAAAAGATTACAAAATGTGTTTTCCTAAAATCAGAATGCATAACTTGAAATTAGTCTTTGTATAAGTCTTTAGGCTTGTTTTACTGAAGGATTAGGATTTAGCTTCACTTATCAAAACAAGATGATATTTTTTTCAATCCAAAAATAATTAGTGCTGTATTTTTCTGGAATAGGGAGTAGGGTAATACTCAGCTTTCATTTGTACTTAGGCCTACTTCAAATAAAGTTATATGCCCTAGTACTAGTACTATAGTGTAATTTGTGGCATGATTTTCCAGAGGAGGGAAATGCGGTCAGGTGAATTTCTAGGGAGCAAAATTTGACGAAAATTGTCAAAAAATCCCTAAAAATCTCAAATATCACGGCAGCCAGTATAGTGCAGGGAGCTGGATGAGCGGGCAAGATGTCCTTACACCACTCGGCTACGCCACTGCCTTATGGTCCTGATCGAGTCTTGGGGTCTGTGTGCCTGTTTGGCACTGTGAGTCGCACCTTTGCAGTGGGGTAGGGGGGATTTGCGGTATTTAATTGGGGGAAGATTCACCCCCCACCCCATGAGTAGCCTACGCCACTGGGGTGGCGACTACTATCATTTAAGTCGCTCTCAGGCTCCCTTGATTCACTTGATCTTGAAGTTATAAGAGTTGATGGAAAGTTAAGTGCTCAATCGTATCTAAAAATAGAAGCTGTCCAGACTGATCTCTTAATGCTCTGCGTGCTAGCCATGCGCTTCAATGGAAAAAGTTCAAGTTTTGAAATATTTTCTCAAAATATCAAGAGCTATCTTAAGAACTACTGAATCAATACTAGGCTTGTTTGTACTCATTTTAATGCATTTTTCATGCTGATTCCAAATATGGTCATGAAAATTTACATTTCTGAAATTTTTGAATTTTGAATTTTTAAAAAACTTGTCGTCTGCAGTCGACACCCGCGTGAAGAGAGTTAATAATATCACTTACATCTTCGTGGGTTTAGCTTGCATGCGCCTATAGCTAGAATGATAGGCCTATGCCTAAATGAATTTTCCATATTACGACCTATTGAGCTGAAGCTTCTTCCGTAAAACCACAGCCAACCTTGACTGTCAATGCGAATTTTGAGGGCAAAAATCAAAACCTTAAAAAGTATGAGTTACAAGCCAGCGTCATCTTATACAGTAAGGTGTTGTGTGATGTAAATTCATGGTTTTTTTTCCTATATTAAAAAAAAGTTAATGTGTATTTGGTTTAAAACAATACATAAGGGACTTTTCTATATTTGCGCCAGGGGTGAGTATAGAAATAGAAGGGAAATCCGAATTTGTTGAGGGTCTTGAGGGGAATCTGAATTTTTTACTTGAACCATGATGAGGGGGAATGTTAAGTTTTAAATGGAGAAAAAAAATGGCGGAATCCGAAAATTTTGAGGACGCGATATAGGTGAACTAGAATTGTTTTGTCGAATTTTGGTCAAAACTTCCACTTTGCTCTGACGTAAATAGGGCCTACGGTCCCTAAATATGAGTGAGGCGAGTGCGAAACCTGTGATGAACTGAACACGCATTGTGGTGTCCAACAAATAATGGGGTGTGGGTAGGACTAGGAGGACTTGAATTGAGGGTTAGCTACCCAAACTTCAAATCTATACCTTATTGGTGAAATTTAGTTCTCGTTTGTTTGTTTGTTTGTTTGTTTGTTTGTTTTTATACAAGACGTTTAATTAATGGAGTAGAGTTGGTCTTGCCTAATTTGATTGGATATTGTTGCCATCGCTAATTCTGAGTTTTCGGTAGAACGAACATATTCCTAAGTTCCCAGCAAACACAAAAATGTTTTATAATCGTTATAAACGGGTTACAAACAAATGTCGGGTAGGCCTATAATGGTCATGATTCTCATGAAAACATTTTTAAAACGTCTTGGAAAACACTACACCAACATTTTAAAAATGTTGCCAAAATGTTATGCAAAATATGTTTTGGCAAACATTTTTGCTAAACATTTTGTCAACAGCTAATATCATTCTTTGCCAACCGTAGTTTCACAACTGGCAGAGAACCACACGCAGTGCAACGGGAAAATTGCCTCTATTTATGAGAGCTTGTCCAGCCCCGTTTGCTATTACACAGACAGTTTATTAATAACAAAAGAGCCCCCTCATAAATACACATTGCTATTTACTAAAATGGTATATCGAGGGCGCACGCCAAACACTCTATTGAAACAAAAATGGCAGAATGTTAATAGACTTGATTAAGGGATCCAAAATGAGCGTTTATTGCGTTTCGACAGTATTTTTGTGGGACATGAGAGCACCTCAGACCTATCGAATTGCATTCTGAATACGAAGCATGTCTTTCTGATATCAAATAATTTTCATTTTGTTTAAATCACAATATAATACAAATTTTATGACGAATTATAAAATTTTGATATTTTTTAAATTTTTGATATATAACAGTCCTCGAAGTAAATTATATAAATCTAATGATATATTCTTAAAGTGTATGTAGCAGGGAGGAAAAGCCGACGGTCAATTGAAAATTTTGACCTTTCATATTGAAGATATGGATTTTTTTTTCCAAAAGACCTAATTTTTTTTTGGTGTTTTGGGAAAAAAATCCATATCTTCAATACGAAAGGTCAAAATTTTCAATTGATCGTCGGCTTTTCATCCCACCTACATACACTTTAAGTATAAATCATCAGATTTATAAAGTTTACTTCAAGTACTGTTAAATATCAAAAATATCAATTATGATTTGCCATAAAATGTGTATTAAATTGCGAATTTCAAAAATCAAAATTATTTGATATCAGAATGACATTCTTCGTATTCAGAATGCAATTCGATATGTCTGATGTGCTCTAATGTCCCAAAATAAATACTGTCCAAACGTTCATACCCCAGCCCTTAAAATGACCAATTGACCTAGATTTTTTTTTCTATTTCATTTCCTGTTTAATTTAATGTACGATCTTTTAAAATGAATTCGATCATTATTTTTTTCAAACCTGATTTTTTCAAGTTAGCATATTTGTAATGTTTACACATGTCCCAACTTGGCCTATAACCTAATTGGATTCAGCCAAATTAATTTTATTTTTAGGACAACAGAATTACAGAGCAAGTTTGAATTAAAGTTATAATTATTACTTTAAATCCCCCATAGAACTCCACATTTAATTTACTAAGATAGTAGGGGTTTTCTCATTGTACCTAATTAGTTTGACTTAAAATGACCAGAAAACTTCCCTGACAATTAGTTGTTATATTAATATTTTATAACTTAGGCTTTAACTCACATTGATATCAGAAATTTATAATAAGAAACATATTTCGATAAAGCTATGAGAAGATTTTTTTTTCATTTGTTTTAATTTCATTATAAATTAGATTTTTCATTTCAAATAAGGTAACAACTAGGCCTATTGTTATTATTATGATATTATTATTATTATTAAGCTATCTACCT
The DNA here is from genome assembly GCF_039555335.1 of Amphiura filiformis. NCBI lineage: Eukaryota > Metazoa > Echinodermata > Ophiuroidea > Amphilepidida > Amphiuridae > Amphiura > Amphiura filiformis. The sequence continues at coordinate 13,189,691 of NC_092647.1, forward strand.
CGCTACCAATGTACACTAAATATCTAAACAACTGAAAGTATAAATGCTTTTAACCATTAAATATCCACCGCAACGTCACAACGAATGTGAAGGAGTATTAATGGCTCGCGAACCACCAAGAAAAAAATTGTTTACAACAATTTTCTACAATTTTTCAACTATCTGTATAATTTTCAATATTTCCCATATTCACCTTAATTAGTCAAGTCTAGTCTGATCATTTTTTCCTAATTTCTATAACCTGTTCTCCCACGTGGATTTTGTATAGAGTTTGTCGGTATGGGTTTTAGGTTTGAAAGCCTTTGAATACAAAAATCAGCCTTTGATTTATGGCTAGGATCAATGTACACAAAAGCCTTTTCCATATACATGACCTTTTGATTTGGCAACAAAAAGTAGATTTTGTTGCTTCAACCAAGCATCACAAAGAACAAACATGTTCAATTTTTGACTAGTTTTAAAGATGTGAATTTTGAATAATAGAAGTTGAAATTTATTGCATGTTGTTTGACCTTTTAAGGAGCTGCGAAATAATTATGCGCTCCAAGGGATAGTAAAATTATAGGGTGGTGCAGGAAGTTTTTGACAGGCAAAAGGAGGGAGATTATGTAATTTTAAAGAGCCAAAGGACGGGCAAGCATTTTTGACATACATCTCTCACAATTAAGTAAAATAACTCAAAATATGGTAAGAAAAAAGGATAATATTCTCTGAGGGATACTCGACTTTGGAAGTGACTGGCATGCGCGGACAGCAGTTCGAAACTAGGGGTCTTTCGGCGAGAGTCTAGACACCGCAAAAGGGGGTATTTCAGTGAGATGGTAAAAAAAAACGGGCTCTTTTCGTGAGACTGGGGAAAATCTTACCAAAAAAGGGGGGTCATTCAGTGAAACTGTGAAAATATTTTAATCAAAATCATAGAGGTTAATACAAATTTGTCAAAAAATCATCAAAATTTAAACAAAATTTGCAAAATTTGAAGAAAAATAATAGAAAAAAACGGGGTCATTTAGTGATTATCAGAAAGTTTTGAAAAAAAAATTGAAAAAAAGGGGTCTTTTGGTGACAGGAAATAAAAAGGTGGTTATTGGGCCACGGTGAGAGGGGGTTCAGTAAAACAAAAAAGGGGGTCATTGGGTGAGAGGGAGTGAGGGTTTTTTATAATGAAAAGAAAGCAATTAGGCCTATGTTTATGAATAAACATGTTTAGGCTTTAAACGTGCAGTTATTTAACCACTTCAAAGCCTACTTAGTAACACTTTTTAAACACTGCTAAATGTCTATTAAAACACCAAAGATATTTAATTCATACCCGGTGTAAATAATTATGTGATATTAAAGGAGGATTTCGTGATCCTAGCATCCTCTTTTTATGACATTTGTCAGTAGATATCCACGAAAAAAGCTTATTTCCAAAATTTCAGTTGATTCCGATTTTGCGTTTGCGAGTTATGCATGATTATGTGTATTACACTGCTCCATAGACAATGTGCTGTAATTTCGTTCTAGTATAGACCACTTGACATCACTGTTTATCAACAAAGACGAGGGACTCGTCTATCGATATGCTCGAATGAGCCGCTACACTGTTCAATGGCTTTCCTGTACGATATGAAATGTGGCGGGCGATTTAAAATGCACGTGCCCTTAGCAGACTACGATGCGTACGCACACTGCAGGGCAACGAACAATGGAAATTGCCATAATGCGGCGCATACTGCCGGGCAATGACGTCACATGCCAAGTGGTCTATACCAGAACGAAATTCAAATTTGGCGATATTTTTGCTAAACGAAATAATCTGCAAGAAATATTTGGTACATAAACATTATGTAGCCAGAGGTATCCAGTGGTGTAAAAATCTCAACTTTTTTGGGAAAAGTGGGGGATGAGGCTGTGGATCACGAAATGCCCCTTTAATGCATGCACTTGTAACAACACTGCGACGGATAAACATAAAAAAATGTTTTAAAAGAACAAAAATTGCTTGGAAGATTTTTATAGTCCCGTGCACAGCTCAGATCTAGAACAACTGAACAAAGGGCATAAATTGATAACAAAAAATCATATTGAAATTGACTGAAGTCTAACCTATATTTAATTTCAATTAATTTACTTAATAATCGAAATGGACAAACTGACAAGGGTCAGCTGAAGTCAGAGATGATACGTGCTTGGGCTTTGGATGAAGTGATGAGAAAAGGCGCCGGGTGTTTTCTGTTGCAAACAAAGACTAAATAAATGAAAAACACGTTTACATTCATGCAGTTTGATTTAAGTTTAAAATGACAATTCGTTTGTTGATATTCTGACCGCTGTTTTAAAGATTGTTCGTTCTTTTGTATGTTAGTGTGTTTTGTTGTTTATTTATTTTAAGCAATGATTTCTTTTATAAAGAAGGGTAAATAAAACAAAGCTTAAAATTGCATTATTTCCTCGAAAAGTCAGTACTAAAGTACATTTATGTTCCTCTAAATATAAATACCCCGACATCGGCAAAACCTTTCAGAACGAGCCATGCATCATACAGATCCTCCAGAATATAAAATGTCCGACAAAAAACATGTATTTTATTCGTCAGACCACTTGTAGGAGCTAGTATACTTCATTTTGTACATGTTGTAGGAATATTTATATTATTACAAGTATATCAGAAATGACTCTCTCTCGTCTCTCCCTCTGGCTCCCCCTCTCCCGCCCTTGTCACTCCCCGTCTGTCTGTCTCTGACCTGACCCCCTCTTCCTCTCTGCACTCTCTTTCTCCCCTCCCTCCCTCTCTCTCTCTCTCTCTCTCCTCACTCGTACCCCTCTCCAACGCTCCGTCGTACTTTTCCCTCCCCCCTCCCCTCTCTGTATCTCTCCCTCTCCCCTTCTCCCTCTCTCCCTGTCCCTCCAATACTCTCATGAACTCTTGATGTCCCTCTCCTTGCACACTCTCTCCCCTTCCAGCATATCAAACTACTAGATACTGACCAATAATTCTCCGATGCTTGTTGGAAAGGGCATGAAAACGGTGTCATTTACTGTCTGTGTTTGCCGAGTTCAAGTTCAAGTCATCATGAGCATGGATCCCCCGAGGACATTCCCCGTAAATCCTCTCGTCTGTCTCCCTTGTCGCTCGCTCGCTCTCTGGGGCATCCCACCTTTATGCGAGGTGTTTCTTAGAAAAATAAAACATTAAAATTTTTGATTCCAATAATTATGTTTTATTATAATTTCAAATTTGAGAATTTCCATAAATGATAGGAAATGTGTTTGATGAAAAATAAATAATTACAACACGCAAACACCACAACAAAATGCAATTTGAAAGAGCTCGATGTTTGAAAGTAGAGAGCAGAGGGTTCAAAAAGCTAGAGCGTTTTCATCCATGCACGAATGAAGAAAGAAGGGAATGAATTAAGGTTGGAACGATTGAACGAATTAAAAATATATAAATGAAGGAAAGGAAAGGAAGAAAGGAAAGGAAGAAAGGAAAGAAGCAAAGAATGAGTGAATGAATGAATGAATGAATCAATGAATGAATGAATGAATGAATGAATGAATGAATGAATGGATCGATGGATGGATGAATAAACAAATGAACGAACGAACGAATGAATGAATGAGTGAAAATAAACGAGTGAATGGGTGAAGGAAGGAAAGAAGGAAGGACTTTGACTTTGACTGGATACTTCACAACACTTTTGCAAAATCCACGCGCGAAGGAATTAAAAAGGACGGAAGGAAGGAAATGGTGAAGCAATGAATAATTTTAATCAAATTAATAATTGATTAACCACAGTAATGTGAAATCATGTAAGTGTAGGCAAAGCCAAAATATAATGTAAGATTATATCGCTCCTAATACAACAAACAAACAAATAAACAAAACAAAAACATTAGACGATATTTTGAAGCATTTTGCATACCTTTGTAGTCAGCAATATATCAGGCGGTCTTCATTATTTCCTAAAGCTTGGCGCGTACCGACAACGACCCTAGGAAATGAAATATGATTAGAAATAAATCAGCTTTAATTTTGATATATGTATTTTGTTTCGCCTCGCAGTGAAGAGCCACACGTTCAAGGTCGATTCTTATAGTTATCTTCAAAACAGAACCAAAACAAATATCAAATCTATAGGTCCAATTTCATCAACATCAACTTAATATTTGGAATATATTTTAAGGTTAAAATGAGCGTTTATTGCGTTTCGACAGTATTTTTTGTGGGACATGAGAGCATCTCAGACCTATCGAATTGCATTCTGAATACGAAGCATGTCTTTCTGATATCAAATAATTTTCATTTTTGAAAATCACAATATAATACAAATTTTATGACAAATTATAAAAATTTGATATTTTTCAAATTTTGATATATAACAGTCCTCGAAGTAAATTATATGACATATTCTTAAAGTGTATGTAGCAGGGAGGAACAAAGACCTAATTTTTTTGGTGTTTTGGGAAAAAATCCATATCTTCAATACGAAAGGTCAAAATTTTCAATTGATCGTCGGCTTTTCATCCCACCTACATACACTTTAAGTATAAATCATCAGATTTATAAAGTTTACTTCAAGTACTGTTTAATATCAAAAATATCAATTTTTTTTTTTTTTTTATAAAATGTGTATTAAATTGCGATTTTCAAAAATCAAAATTATTTGATATCAGAATGACATTCTTCGTATTCAGAATGCAATTCGATATGTCTGATGTGCTCTAATGTCCCACAATAAATACTGTCCAAACGTTCATACCCCAGCCCTTAATATTTGGAATATATTTTAAGGTTGGTCTTAACACCTTTGCACAGTATTTTGGTGGAGCCTGAGAGCACATCATCAGACATATCGAATTGCATTTTGAATACGAAGAATGTCCTTTTGATCTCAAATAATTTCGATTTTTCCTATTTTGAAATTCGCGATATAATACAAATTCTATGTCAAATTAATAAAAAGTGATATTTTTGATATTAAATCCTCGAAGTAAAACTTATAAATCTAATAAAAATTTAAAAATATCAACTTTTAATAATTTGCCATAAAATGTGTTTTATATCGCCAATTTCAAAAAATCAAAATTACTTGATATCAGAAGGACATTCCTCGTATTCAGAATGCAATTCGATATGTCTCATCAGCTCCCACAAAAAATACGTGAAAATGTCGCTATCGGAGCCCAAAACTGTTGGGCTTTATAATTGTTAAATTGTTGGTGTACAAATATTCAGAATGGCCAACACTTGACAAATTCATCTGTGACGTCAAATTTTGGTCAATGTGCTTGTTTTTGGAGAAAATATCAAAAACAAAATTACTAACAAATTCACCTAAAATGGTTGCCATTTGGGTGAAAATCATGTTTTTTATTATTTTTTGACCAAATTTAGTGTTTTTAACATTTTTTTGTGAATAATTCTCAAAGTTGGTCAAAATGAAATAAATAAAACGAAACAAAACACAAAATACAAGCAAACGTTTCCTAGATATTCAAATTCAAATTTAGAATAATAAAAAAAAAGAACAATACTGAATATTATTTTCTTATGCTGTCAAAAACAAAATGGGTCAAAATATTGGATTTTTGAGATTTTCTAAAAACTGAGTATTTTTACCAAAATTGACATCTCAGATCGGTTCGTAAAGTTTGCCATTCCAAATAGGCCTATATCTTTATACCTGTACTTTTGACCAACAATTTAGCAGTTATGACGCTAAAATGTTTTCATTGTCCAAGGTTATCATGGTTATGGCCAACCTTAAACTAGGTATTTTTGTATTTAGTAGAATGTTGATTGAAGTTGATTGTGCATGTCAGTTTTCATAATGTGAGAATAAACACCATTTTGCGTTTCATATTTAATGCAAAAATGTATTTGACAATGATATTTCGTAATTGGCGCTCAGAATGTCGAACTTCACCCCTTCCCCTTCCCTATCATGCCTGTGACTGTCGACTGCCATCACCCGATCATGTCTGGTCCCGTTTCTGGTGGTCAGTGGAGCAACGATGCGGTGGGCTAAATAATTTACTGGGTGGGTAAATAAAAATTCCCACCCAGTTTTCATGTTATTTACCGTAATTACCGCCCTGTATGAAATACAGGGCCTAAACTTATATCAGAGAAGATGTAATGAAACATATTCTCTGCTTGTTTAAATCAATAAAGCTGTATGCGTAAAAATGTTTCTTTTCTTTTATTTGCATAATAATATATAGTACTTGACCTTTGGTGATAACATAAGCTTTATGAGAGCAGTATTATAAGAAACCACTTGTGCATTTGTTAAGTTCTGCCATCAGTAAAAGCAGAGAGAACTTCTAAATGCAACAACTTCAAGCTCGGATCGACCATTTTGGACCGGTGTGGTAGCATAACAGTAACACACGGTAAACCTGGGAGAACATCTCGATTTGAACATCTTTACTATCTCGGCATTTATCTGTAACTTACACTGGAGCTCTGGATCGTTGTAGCTGGTAAGCATTCCGATTATTTTGAAGTAAGTATATGGAGTAAAATCTTTCTTTTAATCTGGCTTTACTCGAGAAACACTAGCAACGAATTTGCTCACGGATGCATGATACACTGTAAAAACAGTGTTTAGAAAGTGGTGGCAAGAATGTGTTTAGAAACGTTATGTTTAGAATATGGATGTCAGATGTTTAGAAATTAAACACCATCACTGACCAATGTTGAGAAATTTGACACATGATCTAATAGCTTTTAAACTTGTTTACAAAGTGGTGGCAAAATTGTGTTTAGAAAAGTGTTTAATTAATCGCTAAACACTGTTTTTGGGGCGCCCTCTACGGAGGCGTCCCACAATATAGGCATGTGTTTGTGAGAAGCTTCTAATTTCACTCTTACTAGATTTACTCCGCAATTGTTTTGCTAAAATTATGCCCTTGCTCAGAAATAATACCACAATATGTTTGGATTTTATTTTATTATTGTTTTCTGTTATGCACAGGATAAAATGGTGTGCGTATATTCTTTGTTTAAAAGACAAAATTAAAAACACCAAATAATCCGCGACCTTTGTATGCCTTCAACCTGACCACCGTTTGTCTTAAAACCCGATAGACGATGACATTTGACCATAAGATCAATGGCCTTTGTTTGCCAATTACCATAAACAAATCTATATAGCGGTTATTACCAGAGTTGTAATATGGTGGCACAATTGGGCGGCAAACTGTATGGAAACAACACGGCATATACTTTGACCATACACTAGGATCCACAACATGCTTATCTATCATGGGAACAGTTCTTAAACCTTGATGCTACCCAGTAATGTTTGCTTAATTAGATGTTATCTTATAATTAGAGCTCTAGTAGGCCAAATGTTATTATTTGCATGGTATAATTGACTTGGAAAGTTTGTTTGCTGGGGAGTTATAGGCCTATATGTCAGAGTCAGGATGTAGGTATCATTATGCCTCAAATCACGAATTATTGTAAGATTTAGTGCAGAGTAGGTTAGATATGAAAATGGAAAGTTACAACAAATGACTATACACCTGATTCGTGAACTGTGTCATTTTGAAAGACTCTTCCTCTTTATCCTTCATCTCCATTTGATTTTCAGTGTATTAGCAGAGGATGATGTATATGTATCACAGACGTTATACATTTATAAAAACTTAACGTTTTCTATTGGTCAACATAGGCGTAGATCCCGGGTGGGGATAACCCCCCCATATTTTGCCAGGGAGCTTACTTATTTGTGTCTTCTATACTATTCATCATATACCCCTGCATAACGAAATTCAACAATATTCAATATCCAAAGCAATATCCTCACTATAATAGGTCCCAAAACAGAATTTTCCCCACCCCACATAATCGCAAATTGACACGAAAGCTTCATTCCCATTTTTTTCATCCAAAACGGTCCTGTCATACATCTTCCCCAATCAAACACATTTCTCTTGCATTTGATCATTTCCTACTCTTCCCTAGAAAAATCATTATAATACCAAATCTACACACCATGGAATTCACCATATCACGTCCAAGCACTATTCATCATATACCCCTGCATAACGAAATTCAACAATATTCAATATCCAAAGCAATCTCCTCACTACAATAGGTCCCAAAACAGAAATCCCCACCCCACATAATCGCAAATTGACACGAAAGCTTCAATCCCATTTATTTCATCCAAAACGGTCCTGTCATATCACCTTCCCCAATCAAACACATTTCTCTTGCATTTGATCATCTTCTACTCTTCCCTAGAAAAATCATTATAATACCAAATCTACACACCATGGAATTCACTGTCACGTCCAAGCTCCCATTGGGCGCCCTTTTATTACAGTGTAGTGATGAGGTAAGGAATACATATTAGGGTATTTCTCTGAAAAGGTGTACTATTTGAAGATAGGCAAATATGAATTTGAAAATGATTATAAAAATGTTTCCTTTACATATCTGTAAGGATGTAAGTCTCTAGTGCATGAAAACAATATTTGGCGCAATCTTTAGGGCGCCCTCTATATTATAGAGGGCGTAATCTGCAGGTTGTGCCAGGTGAGCATCAGCTCCGTCACATTTAGGCCAAAAAGGAAAAAAGAACAAATAAATTGTTAAAACTCTTAATTATGAGTTTCATGGATAACTTGTAAGTTGCTTGATTCATGTTTGCTTTTTTCATTTAAAAAGAATATGATTTTGTACTTTCGTCATTTAGTTGGGACAATGAGAGGCAGGCTGTACGGAAAATGTCATGTCTGTTAGTATTGTTTTTATACAAACTTAAGTATATTCATAATTTTGCTTGAAATAACTTAATAAATTTCTATTGACATAGTAAACACATACAATATCAATTACATTTCCAAATAGTAAATTCCATGTTGTCTGGGTCAAAGGTCAAATAAAGGTCAACAACAATTGTGATGGAGATGACAATGCTGTGATGGAGATGATAGTGATGTGACGGAGATGATATTTCTACACAAATTCCTATAGAGAATCATCTCCGTCACAGACATTTGATTTCAGTAATGTTTTCACACTACTTGAAAATTAAATTCATACAGATGAGAAGGTCTAGAATTGGTAAGCATTTTCTGATAAACTAAACTGGACTTCGCTGTATCTCAAGATCCGGTGATGTGATGGAGATGATGGTGATGTGACGGAGATGATATTGCTACACGAATTCCTATAGAGAATCTCCGCCACGGCAAATTGTGACGCCAACTGATGTAGCGGAGATGATGGTTCAGACATTGCTTACGATTAATAGCAGGGTTAATCTTACCCACGTGTTACATATCACCACAACAGCTTGTGGGACATATTCAACCATCATTATTTTCCGGAAAATTTCAACAATAAGACTTATATCAAATTGATCAGAAACGTTTGGAGATGATGTTGAATAAAGGTACGCGCGTGTATACTTGAAGATACCCTCAAAATTGGCAGGAAAAGAGTGCCAATGTGCACCTATTTGGGGTTGATGTTTTCGTTGTCTGTAAAAGGCAGCGTACAGGGTCAAATTATTGACCTCTGATATTTGGTCTTCACCTCCAGTCGTTTTGATGCCACCATGGAATTCACCATATCACGTCCAAGCACTATTCATCATATACCCCTGCATAACGAAATTCAACAATATTCAATATCCAAAGCAATCTCCTCACTACAATAGGTCCCAAAACAGAAATCCCCACCCCACATAATCGCAAATTGACACGAAAGCTTCAATCCCATTTATTTCATCCAAAACGGTCCTGTCATACACCTTCCCCAATCAAACACATTTCTCTTGCATTTGATCATCTTCTACTCTTCCCTAGAAAAATCATTATAATACCAAATCTACACACCATGGAATTCACCGTCACGTCCAAGCTCCCATTGGGCGCCCTTTTATTACAGTGTAGTGATGAGGTAAGGAATACATATTAGGGTATTTCTCTGAAAAGGTGTACTATTTGAAGATAGGCAAATATGAATTTGAAAATGATTATAAAATGTTTCCTTTACATATCTGTAAGGATGTAAGTCTCTAGTGCATGAAAACAATATTTGGCGCAATCTTTGGGGCGCCCTCTATATTATAGAGGGCGTAATCTGCAGGTTGTGCCAGGTGAGCATCAGCTCCGTCACATTTAGGCCAAAAAGGAAATAAGGACAAACAAATTGTTAAAACTCTTAATTATGAGTTTCATGGATAACTTGTAAGTTGCTTGATTCATGTTTGCTTTTTTCATTTAAAAAGAATATGATTTTGTACTTTCGTCATTTAGTTGGGACAATGAGAGGCAGGCTGTACGGAAAATGTCATGTCTGTTAGTATTGTTTTTATACAAACTTAAGTATATTCATAATTTTGCTTGAAATAACTTAATAAATTTCTATTGACATAGTAAACACATACAATATCAATTACATTTCCAAATAGTAAATTCCATGTTGTCTGGGTCAAAGGTCAAATAAAGGTCAACAACAATTGTGATGGAGATGACAATGCTGTGATGGAGATGATAGTGATGTGACGGAGATGATATTTCTACACAAATTCCTATAGAGAATCATCTCCGTCACAGACATTTGATTTCAGTAATGTTTTCACACTACTTGAAAATTAAATTCATACAGATGAGAAGGTCTAGAATTGGTAAGCATTTTCTGTTAAACTAAACTGGACTTCGCTGTATCTCAAGATCCGGTGATGTGATGGAGATGATGGTGATGTGACGGAGATGATATTGCTACACGAATTCCTATAGAGAATCATCTCCGCCACGGCAAATTGTGACGCCAACTGATGTAGCGGAGATGATGGTTCAGACATTGCTTACGATTAATAGCAGGGTTAATCTTACCCACGTGTTACATATCACCACAACAGCTTGTGGGACATATTCAACCATCATTATTTTCCGGAAAATTTCAACAATAAGACTTATATCAAATTGATCAGAAACGTTTGGAGATGATGTTGAATAAAGGTACGCGCGTGTATACTTGAAGATACCCTCAAAATTGGCAGGAAAAGAGTGCCAATGTGCACCTATTTGGGGTTGATGTTTTTCGTTGTCTGTAAAAGGCAGCGTACAGGGTCAAATTATTGACCTCTGATATTTGGTCTTCACCTCCAGTCGTTTTGATGCCACCATGGAATTCACCATATCACGTCCAAGCACTATTCATCATATACCCCTGCATAACGAAATTCAACAATATTCAATATCCAAAGCAATCTCCTCACTACAATAGGTCCCAAAAACAGAACTCCCACACCACATAGTCGCAAATTGACACGAAAGCTTCAATCCCATTTATTTCATCCAAAACGGTCCTGTCATACACCTTCCCCAATCAAACACATTTCTCTTGCATTTGATCATCTTCTACTCTTCCCTAGAAAAATCATTATAATACCAAATCTACACACCATGGAATTCACTGTCACGTCCAAGCTCCCATTGGGCGCCCTTTTATTACAGTGTAGTGATGAGGTAAGGAATACATATAAAAAAAAAAAAAAAAAAAGCTGTACTATTTGAAGATAGGCAAATATGAATTTGAAAATGATTATAAAATGTTTCCTTTACATATCTGTAAGGATGTAAGTCTCTAGTGCATGAAAACAAGATTTGGCGCAATCTTTAGGGCGCCCTCTATATTATAGAGGGCGTAATCTGCAGGTTGTGCCAGGTGAGCATCAGCTCCGTCACATTTAGGCCAAAAAGGAAATAAGGACAAAAAAATTGTTAAAACTCTTAATTATGAGTTTCATGGATAACTTGTAAGTTGCTTGATTCATGTTTGCTTTTTTTTTTTTTTTAGAATATGATTTTGTACTTTCGTCATTTAGTTGGGACAATGAGAGGCAGGCTGTACGGAAAATGTCATGTCTGTTAGTATTGTTTTTATACAAACTTAAGTATATTCATAATTTTGCTTGAAATAACTTAATAAATTTCTATTGACATAGTAAACACATACAATATCAATTACATTTCCAAATAGTAAATTCCATGTTGTCTGGGTCAAAGGTCAAATAAAGGTCAACAACAATTGTGATGGAGATGACAATGCTGTGATGGAGATGATAGTGATGTGACGGAGATGATATTTCTACACAAATTCCTATAGAGAATCATCTCCGTCACAGACATTTGATTTCAGTAATGTTTTCACACTACTTGAAAATTAAATTCATACAGATGAGAAGGTCTAGAATTGGTAAGCATTTTCTGTTAAACTAAACTGGACTTCGCTGTATCTCAAGATCCGGTGATGTGATGGAGATGATGGTGATGTGACGGAGATGATATTGCTACACGAATTCCTATAGAGAATCATCTCCGCCACGGCAAATTGTGACGCCAACTGATGTAGCGGAGATGATGGTTCAGACATTGCTTACGATTAATAGCAGGGTTAATCTTACCCACGTGTTACATATCACCACAACAGCTTGTGGGACATATTCAACCATCATTATTTTCCGGAAAATTTCAACAATAAGACTTATATCAAATTGATCAGAAACGTTTGGAGATGATGTTGAATAAAGGTACGCGCGTGTATACTTGAAGATACCCTCAAAATTGGCAGGAAAAGAGTGCCAATGTGCACCTATTTGGGGTTGATGTTTTTCGTTGTCTGTAAAAGGCAGCGTACAGGGTCAAATTATTGACCTCTGATATTTGGTCTTCACCTCCAGTCGTTTTGATGCCACCATGGAATTCACCATATCACGTCCAAGCACTATTCATCATATACCCCTGCATAACGAAATTCAACAATATTCAATATCCAAAGCAATCTCCTCACTACAATAGGTCCCAAAACAGAAATCCCCACCCCACATAATCGCAAATTGACACGAAAGCTTCAATCCCATTTATTTCATCCAAAACGGTCCTGTCATACACCTTCCCCAATCAAACACATTTCTCTTGCATTTGATCATCTTCTACTCTTCCCTAGAAAAATCATTATAATACCAAATCTACACACCATGGAATTCACCGTCACGTCCAAGCTCCCATTGGGCGCCCTTTTATTACAGTGTAGTGATGAGGTAAGGAATACATATTAGGGTATTTCTCTGAAAAGGTGTACTATTTGAAGATAGGCAAATATGAATTTGAAAATGATTATAAAATGTTTCCTTTACATATCTGTAAGGATGTAAGTCTCTAGTGCATGAAAACAATATTTGGCGCAATCTTTAGGGCGCCCTCTATATTATAGAGGGCGTAATCTGCAGGTTGTGCCAGGTGAGCATCAGCTCCGTCACATTTAGGCCAAAAAGGAAATAAGGACAAACAAATTGTTAAAACTCTTAATTATGAGTTTCATGGATAACTTGTAAGTTGCTTGATTCATGTTTGCTTTTTTCATTTAAAAAGAATATGATTTTGTACTTTCGTCATTTAGTTGGGACAATGAGAGGCAGGCTGTACGGAAAATGTCATGTCTGTTAGTATTGTTTTTATACAAACTTAAGTATATTCATAATTTTGCTTGAAATAACTTAATAAATTTCTATTGACATAGTAAACACATACAATATCAATTACATTTCCAAATAGTAAATTCCATGTTGTCTGGGTCAAAGGTCAAATAAAGGTCAACAACAATTGTGATGGAGATGACAATGCTGTGATGGAGATGATAGTGATGTGACGGAGATGATATTTCTACACAAATTCCTATAGAGAATCATCTCCGTCACAGACATTTGATTTCAGTAATGTTTTCACACTACTTGAAAATTAAATTCATACAGATGAGAAGGTCTAGAATTGGTAAGCATTTTCTGTTAAACTAAACTGGACTTCGCTGTATCTCAAGATCCGGTGATGTGATGGAGATGATGGTGATGTGACGGAGATGATATTGCTACACGAATTCCTATAGAGAATCATCTCCGCCACGGCAAATTGTGACGCCAACTGATGTAGCGGAGATGATGGTTCAGACATTGCTTACGATTAATAGCAGGGTTAATCTTACCCACGTGTTACATATCACCACAACAGCTTGTGGGACATATTCAACCATCATTATTTTCCGGAAAATTTCAACAATAAGACTTATATCAAATTGATCAGAAACGTTTGGAGATGATGTTGAATAAAGGTACGCGCGTGTATACTTGAAGATACCCTCAAAATTGGCAGGAAAAGAGTGCCAATGTGCACCTATTTGGGGTTGATGTTTTCGTTGTCTGTAAAGGCAGCGTACAGGGTCAAATTATTGACCTCTGATATTTGGTCTTCACCTCCAGTCGTTTTGATGCCAATGTGACGGCAATGATGCAAAACCAAGGGACAGCAATTTTTGACACAAATTTTTGAATTATTCCATAATATTGACTTTAGAAGTGGTTTTAAGCATTTAAACCTTCTTAGACATGATATTTACCCCAGTCAGTGGTAATTTTCACTTCCCACACTTGCTCACAAAAATACTACAAAATCACTAAAATTCGGTGCGTGATATCGGGACATGGGGTTTTCAGGGGGGTCGTCATATATTGAAGAATTTTTTGACTCCAAGAAATTAATTTTTCCCCACTTGGATGTTCTTAACTATTTTTATACATACAAAAGTCCATGACTAAGCCAAAAAGAAAAAAAAAATCCGCTTTTAAAACTTTTATGAGCGCCGAAAGTCGCGGGACTTAAAAGTTACTCTTTTCAGAGAATCACACATTAAAGGGGGGTAACCCTATTGGTTTTGGATATGGATTGTCTTTAAAATTACATAATAATATCAAATATCGCCTCCTTTATGCTGCTTTGTGAAAAAACGAGAGCATTTTCAGCGTAAATGTGAATAAATAGCCAAATTTGCAATCCAATACCTTGGTATACGTGAATTGCATTCTGGGCAGGCAATGACGAATGCTGACATGCTGTACAATGCCCGGCCCGTATTGAACGGAAAATGTTTTTTTTTCGTACCGTTTCAGAAAAAAGGAAACAAAATATATTTCCCTTGCAATATGTACATTTCAAATGAATATAAAAAAGTTTGGGTAAAATGGAGAGGAAAAACCCTTCCGAGACCGGGTTTTGAACCGGGTACCTCTCGGGTAAAAAACAAACGCGCTAGTCAATTGAGCTATTTAGCACACCACGCTTACCGCTGCCGTTTTCATAACTATATACGGCGCACCGTCTTGCGGTGACTGATATTTCGTTCATAATTCCCTCCCAGAATTCCAAAGTATTTACCATTGTTTACAAACTGGTATACCTGTAAAAACCGCTGTGATTCATGATTTCTCCGGAAATACATCGACTTGGAGCGTCAAATTTCAGGATAGTAATGAGAAAAATAGTATCTATTATGTGATACCAAAACCTCATCAACAATGAAAAAAATCGGGGGATGATGCTGTCGATCGGGTTACGGACCTTTAAAGCATTTTATCAGTGTTTATATATGCCGTTGCATTAATGGACAAGGTTTGCGTTTGAGAATATTTTTTTTTTATTTCGAACAAAACTGACACTCTAGTAATTAACCACCCCAGATAGCAATATTGCAGACAGCTTCCATCACAACGCTTGTTTCCCGGGGCTCGTTTCTCAACGGTTTAGGCTCACAGGAGTACAAATTTTCAACAAGTAAAATAATTACTGAGTGGGTAAATAAAAATTCCCCGGGGTGGGCACGCCAACTTTGGGTGACGCGTATGTAGGGCTGTTAAGACCCCCTTTTTCAGCGTCGAACACATGTTCTGTCACCTTCCCCCCCTACACACTAAAAACTACGGGGTTATATTTTCCGTGGTCATTTTGAATTGACCACGTTTGGGGTTGTTTTGACCCTTCAAGGGGTTGTACTGTTTTAATTTGACCACTTTCACAAGGTCATTTTAGCCATGACGAACGTGGTCAAAAACTTAGTGGTCATTTTGCCGATACCGTCGCGCATTGATATCAGTTTCAATCTTCCGCTTTGAAAATCTCAATTCATAAATGAGTTTAAACATGAGCTGCAATTAATGTTTGTTGATTAATAAATAAAACTAATTTTTTGACCGAAGTTACCCAATTTGTCAACTTTATAATGACTTGCATTTCGAACTATTTGCACACACGGTGTGCATCGGCTCACGTGGTCACATCAGCGCCATATTTGTTCTGATTGTGCAGCTCAGCGGATTGTCGTGTGTGCTTGTCTGCATGATGGAATATGAAAAGTTAGTTGAAAAGTGAGACTGCAAGGATGCATAGACCCTTGTCTATGCACGCAGATTAATCATTCCAATTTCATGCTGTCGTGGCTGGTGTCTTGGCTGCAGTTGTTATAAGCTTATATCATGTAAGCTTATAAATACGTGAACTGTCATAGGCGATGACTGACTGTGTGCGAGTGTGATACACAGATGCATTTTGCAGTTTGCTGTTTATGTAATGCTTTCTCTGTGCAGAAACACACTTATGTCCTGGTGGGACCAGCATGACCATGATAGGCCTACTAAAAATCCAAACAACCCCTAAATGTGGTTATTGAGTAACCCTATAAAACAACCCTTTCAAATGGGTCATTTCATTTGACCCCGAAATGAGGTCATTAAGTAACCCAATAAGGCAACCCTTTGAAGGGTCATTTCATTTGACCCCGAAATGTGGTAATATTTTGACCCCAATGGGGTTACTATTTGACCCAAATACGTAGTCATTGCAATGACCCCGACCAATGGGGTCAAAATGACCCCGTTAGTGGTATGGTGTTTAGTTGATAACTATGCTGGGGTCAAAAATGACCCCGTTTGGGTCATTTTTTGACCCCGTAGTTTTAAGTGTGTATTTTTCATTTGATTTGTCACCCAAAGACCCTTAAAAGTTCAATTTTAACAGCAACTTCCATTTATCACTGATTTTGTCACTTATTTTGAAAAAAACCCAAAGAAATTTGAAGTTATAGAACTAGAAATTCTATTTTCGAGGTTTCTGTTCTTACCCAAAGATTCCATTTAAAAAAAGGTCATGTTCTCACCCAATGACCTCATATTTTTTACAAGTTTGCTCCCGGGGGGGGCACTTCAATATGAAATGGATATACAGTGGCGTACCGTGGCCGCCCCAACCCCGGGGGCTGAAGAAGAAACAATTTTGCCGCCCTTCCTTAACAGCCCGAAAAGGTTGACCCAACGGTCGTTTGAAAAGTGAAGAGCAAAAAAAAGAAAAAAAAAGAGGGTTTTAGGCGCTAGCGTCCAAAAAGCAACCGTTTTCAAAATTTTTTATGCTTTTTCAATTTTTGGCGCCCTTTTTTCTCTGCTAATTCGTTTTGCCGCCCCTTTCGTTTTTGCCGCCCCTGTTTTTGCTGCCCCTTCTTCTTCCGCCGCCCCTTCGTATTTGCCGCCCCCTACTTTGCCCCCGGGGGGCTGGCGCCCCCAAGCCCCCCCCCCCCCAAAAAAAAATTGATACGCGCATGATATAGGTGTAGGGCAGACTAGGGCTGGCACTTTCGCACTAAGGGGCATTCGGTGAGAGCAAAATGTAAAAAATATGGGGTCATTGGGTGAGAGCATGATTTTGGCATTCGGTGAGAGCAAAATGTAAAAAATATGGGGTCATTAGGTGAAAACATGACCTTTTTTTTAAATGGAAACTTTGGGCGAGAGCCGAAACAGCGCCACAAAAACCTCGAAAATCGAATTTCTAGTTCTAAATGGCTTCAAATTTCATTGTTTTTTCAAAAGAAGTAACAAAATCACTGAAAAATGAAAGTTGCTGTTCAAATTGAATTTGTAAGGGTCTTTGGGTGACAGATCAAATGAAAAAATTGGGGGTCTTCGGGTGACAGAGCATGTGTTCGTAAAAAAATATGGGGTCTTTGGGTGACAGCGATGCTGAAAAAGGGGGTCTTAACAGCCCTACATACGCGTCACTCCAAAGTTGGAGTGCCTCCCCACGAGATTTTGCTCTCACCGAATGCCCAAAATCATGCTCTCACCCAATGACCCCATATTTTTTACATTTTGCTCTCACCGAATGCCCCTTATTGCGAAAGTGCCAGCCTTACACCTATATCCATTTCCAATTTACATTAGCGGGCTATCGGCTTCGTTCTGCTGTGTTGTATGAATGAGCCTTTTTCAAGTGGCGGGCACAAAAGGAGAGGGTACTTTGAAGTGAGTTATCCAGTCACCTACCTGGACAACCGATTCTTTAGAAATGCTTAGTCGCGCCAAAGTCGATCGATACATGTTAAAATCAGCACAATTCAGAGATACACCTTTTGCTATGAAATTAATTTTCTCGGTCAAATATAAAGCAATATTTTTTTTTCTTCAGTAATGTCAGTTAAAAACTTGGTGCTTGGATATACATTTTTTTTAAAAATCCTGGTGTTAAAATTAAGCATCAAATTGTATCTTTTAGTGTGATATTTTTGATTTTTATAGGCCTTGAGTTCGCCTGCGAGCTTTTCGCCAGCCCATTCGGGGCTGGTACCTGTTTCAGGAATGGGGTCAGTTTGCTCAAGAGATTAAATTTTATTGGTATTGGAATGACTTTTTTTTTTTTTCTTGTGGTGGAATTTTTTTTAAATTATCGTAATTCGATTTGTAAGGAAAAGTAAGTATGTTTTGCCGTTTCAACGAATGAAAACGAGTGAGTATTACCAAAGTTATGTTTGAATTAATTATGACTAAAAGTTCTAGGTATAGGCCTAAATGTAACAATAATAGTCAATATACAGCATCATGGTCAGCGGAAGAAAATTACATCACCAATTATGTCATTTCAGTGTCCTTGACCCGGGGTCCTTGACCACTGAACAGTGTGATATCATGTTGATAACAGATCTAAGAATCAAAATCTTCATCATATGAACCATATTGACGTCAAAGTAATTATCTATCCTATCCTGTGTCGTTTTATGGATAATAAAAATTCCCTTTAAAAGGGAAAGCCAGCCTCAATGTAGAAGAGGTCTTGTAATTAGTTTTGGTCAATGTGAAAGGCATTTTTAGGATCACGCTTACATCTACATGACAGTCCACCAAACCATCAACGATGAGAACATGCACACTGAAACAGCAGAAAACATTAATTCCTAATCTCATGTCAACTCTTTTAATTCATTACATGTACTCCAAATTGTTCTGGTCTGTTTGTTTTGTTGTTGTTGTTGTTGTTGTTGTTGTCGTTGGTTTTTTTTGTTTTTTCAGCTTTTTATCCACGATATCTCAATTTCCAATTTTGTAATACCAGAACTTACCAACTCAATATCTTCGCTTAGGAATGTCCGATTTCACTGCTTTCGATATATACACTGCCGGTTTGAGTTAACTAACATGTACATTTTATTTTAAAATAACTTAATTAATTCGCAATGTATAGTTTAAGCCTACTATATTATAATAGATAGTGGCCAGCACATTTATAAAGGACTGGTTACTCACTACAATCTTCACTCTTAAACTGTGTTTTTCTGAATGTGCTGATCATGTTGATTGCTAGTCGGAAACTCCTGCGAAGCTATGGACATGGCATCTTACATACTCCATTCTATAACAGTCTGCCTAGTGCCTTGTGTGTTTTCTCTTCAATCATTTTGTTGAATGTAATTTTATGAATCAAATAGTTATGTGTCATTTTATTTATAATAAAGAAGTTATTAAATTAATAAAGTAAGACAATTCATTTATCTATAAGTGCATGTCAAATGGGGTACATTGTTCAATACTATATGCATAAATTATGCTCATATTATAGCTAGGCCCTAAAAACTTTATTTTGCATCGGATTTTTCCCGTTGAAAAGACAAAACTGATGTTTATGATAGCAACCATTTCATCAATAACATTTTGAGTCATTTTTATCCATAAAACGACACAGGATATGATAGATAACTACTTTCACATCAATATGGTCCATATGATCACAGATTGTTGAGAATCTGTGATATGATCCGGGGATATGATGAAGATTTTGATTCTATAGATCTGTTATCAACATGATATCACGCTGTTCAGTGGTCAAGGAGTAAGGACCCCCGGTCAAGGACACTGATATGACATCATAGGTGATGTCAGATTTTCTTCTGCTGACCATATGATGCTATATATATTAACTATTATTGTTACATTTAGGCCTTTAAACTTTTAAAGTCATAATTAATTAGTTCAAACATAACTTTGGTAATACTCACTCGTTTTCGTTCGTTGAAACGGCAAAACATACTTACTTTTCCTAACAAATCGAATTAAAATATTTAAAAAAAAATTTAACCACAAAAAGTAAAAAAAAAAAAATCATTCCAATACCACTAAAATATAATCTCTTGAGTAAACTGACCCCAAACCTGAAACAGGTACCAGCCCCGTATGGGCTGGCGAAAATGACTCAAAATGTTATTGATGAAATAGTTATTATCATAAACATTAGTTTTGTCTTTTCAACAGGAAAAATCCGATGCAAAATAAAGTTTTTAGGGCCTAGCTATAATATAGGCATAATTTATGCATGTAGGCCTATAGTATTGAACAATGTACCCATTTGACATGCACTTATAGATAAATAAATTGTCTTACTTTATTAATTTAATAACTTCTTTATTATAAATATATGACTTATGCATGTAGGCCTATAGTATTGAACAATGTACCCCATTTGACATGCACTGATAGATAAATAAATTGTCTCATTTTATTAATTTAATAACTTCTTTATTATAAATAAAATGACACATAACGTAAGTGAAGCTACCGTCTTTTTTATTTCATTCATAAACTTACATTCAACAAGCTGACATTCAAACACACAAGAGTGAAGATTGCAGTGAGTAATCAGTCCTTTATAAATGTGCTTGCCACCATCTATCAAATAGTAAACTATACATTGCGAATTAATATCAAATTATTTTAAAATAAAATGTACATGTAAGGTGAGTTTATATCATGATATGACGAATTAACTAAAACCTGCAGTCAGTGCAGTGTATTTGTGACTAATCGAAACCAGACACTTTTGGGCAGGATCGTAAATCATTGTAAATGGAGAAATAGCCAAAAATCTGCCCGGGGTGATTTTTTCACGATTTGGGTTTATGATGTTATTAATGTCTAAAATATTGTCTGATCGTTTCAGACCGGAATATTAACTGCATGGCATCTTGTATTTTTGAGACATTTTTCAAGGTAATTCCTACTCTCAACATCGTTAATTATATTTTTAAAGGCAGCTTATCTATTATTCATATTAAAGGTCCATTCAGTGATTTGCTCATCCGGACGATCGTAAAAATCATCAAAATTTTGGTACCTTTGTTATTACATAGATGTGCTAACATACCGTAAACGTTCGCCTAATGGCGCTTTTGGATTCTTAGAAATGTGAGAGCGCCATCCTTGTAAAATCTCAACAGCATTAAGGATACGTGTATGTTAAATTGAGCGACCTGGACATAATGCCTCAGAAAAAAAATATCGTGACATGACCCAATACTTTAGGTCACTAGGTTAGTTGCTAGAGCAGCAAATGTTTTGGGGTTTCTTCAGATATTCTTTCTCAAAGTGCCATTGGACTTAATTTGTAAATCGATTCATACGTTATACCTAACTCATTTTGGTAAATCTTTTTATAACATTGTAATTTCTTCATATTTTTTTAAATATTCTTCAGTTCAAAATTACACCCTTCTATTGTCTGACCCGTTAGCTAAGTCGGTAGAGGGTGCGCCTTGAATGGTGAATAGTACTGGTTCGAATCTTGATTTCTGCCACCACTTTTATGTGAAGAAGGGTCAAGAAATGTTTTTGGATTTTGTCCCCATTTTACGAACGAATATTGTGATTTTAATTTAATTTTTTTTTTTATAGATAAATAGGCACTGCGAACAAAGGGTAACAAAAACCGCTGACAAAATTTGCTCCACCTGCTACCTATCAATGCGTGATATATTCCACTACATTTAACAGTTAAATGACCTTTGAAAAATAAAACGGCCACAATGTTTCAAATTGTGTAACTACATTACTTTATTCATTTATGCATTATAAATGATCAGCTATTTTTCTTTTCTTAAAAGGATCGAACCCAAGTAGATCAGACCATTGATCATATAACTATCAGACCACGAAGTAGTTACGTAACTCCGTGATGGTATCGGAACCAAGCACTGTTTGTATGGTGATCATTACGATCACGCTATTTTGGTATGCCTTTTTTTGTGTACTGATTGTTTCGATCGTGGTTCATTACTTGAGCGCGTGATCCCGTTGACATAGTAACATTACGTAACTTCGATACCGGGCTTCGATACTGAATAGTTGTTGAGTGCACATAATATGGAAAGCCATTGGGGTATTTTGTGCCTTCCAAAGCGCCTTATAACATGTTCTCATTGTGTTGTGGAATCCTAGCCAGTATTCAATGATAGCTATAGAGGCCTTGCGTTTATCGATTGGCTCCAAACAAAGGATTTGAACCGGTTTCTTCTCTGTAATCATGGCGCAGTGCAGTCCATTCAATCAAATGTTGTCATCAACCTATTTGATCGTAGTGCATTTTGTTATGTGTGTGAGACGAACTGTCGCGGTAGATGCAATCATGCTTTTGTTGAATGCATTTGAGTAGTCCGCCATATTTACAGGATGATACGTCATATGCACAGCCTCTATTCAGTTGGTCGTTGTATGATTTTTTTCGTTCACTCATTCAAATTTTATTTATATCATTTGAAGATTGGGCCTATTATGATACATCCTCCGTGGAACAGTTTCAAACAAATAAAGCTAGGGATTATTGGGGCAGAGGTTATCTTTTGAATCCTCTTAGAGGGCTATCATTTTTTTCGGAAGAGGGTCCCAAATTTACAAAAAGTCTGCGTCAATTGCGCACCCGGCACCCCCTATTTCGGCACCAAAAATTTTATGATCCCAAACCCCAAAATTGTATTGAAATCAGTCTTTTTGAATAAAATAACACACTTTCTGTGGTCATCGTGTGACTCTCTACATTTTGGTCATAAAACATTTTATGACCCCCTCCTATTATTCTTTCCAAGACTTTATGTCCCCGTATATTTGGGACCCCCCTTTTCGAATAAAATGATATACCTCTTATGACCACTGATGCATAGGCAAGGACACTCGCGCGAATTGAAAGACTTGTCGCACGCGACAGTTCGTCTCACACACATAACAAATGCATATACAATCAAATAGGTTCATTACAACATTTGATTGAATGGATTGAGTTACTCTAAAATGAAACGATAAAAACAAAGAATCATGGAAAAAGACACATAGAAGATAAAATAATACAATTATATAAACAATAAAATCAAGAAAATAGAGAATAAAATTTCCTCAAATCAGAAAAAAAACACATTGACAGACATCATATTCTGTCAGAAATTACTGCATGAGATTCGAACCATCAATCTTCCACAAGTTCTCTTTATCCTCGCGCTATAGTCTAATGCTCTGCTCACTGGGCCACAACGTATCAGGTGAATGATTACCGCATTATCATGAACAAGTTTGTTCGATCTTGTTCATAATTGTATGTGTCGATAGGTTTCACACGTACCCTTAATGATCAGTGATAATAGTCGGCTTTTACAGGGATGGCGCTCTCTCATTTCCATGAACTCCATAGCGCCATTAGGCGAACGTTTACGGTAGCCTGCGAATGGTTCAGCCAAATGCCGTGTAGGCCTATTTGAGACAAAATAAGACATTATACGAATCTGTATTTTTAGATACTGACAGTGTATAAATTAGCTACATGTATTTGAATGGCGGGGCTTCAACTTCGTCATACTGCTGTTTTCTTCGTTTTTTGCCAAAGTTGGCCTTTTAAAAACACCAAATGACAATTTGAATGATTTATCCTTCAATTTTAATTTTTTACTCTTGCGCTGGAATCACTGAATGGGTCTTTAAGAAATGTGGCGTATCATGTCAAAAACAGACATCTTTTGGGCAGCTTATAAATTTTGAGGCTTTTACATAAAGAGCTATTTTGCTCCACAACGCAGTTTTCCCCAATAAAAATCAGACATTCGTAAGTTATGGTATTAAAAAATTGGAAATTGAGATATCGTGGGTAAAAAGCTGAAAAAACCCAGAACAGAACAATTTGGAGAACAATAATGAATTAACAATAGTGAACAATAATGAATTAAAGAGTTGACAGGAGATTAGGAGTTAATGTTTTCTGCTGTTTCAGTGTATAGTTCTCATCGTTGATGGTTTGGTGGACTGTCATGTAACATGGATGTAAGCCGTGATCCTAAAAATGCCTTTCACATTGACCAAAACTAATTACAAGACCTCTTCTACATTGAGGCTGGCTTTCCCTTTTAAAGGGAATTTTTATTACGGAATTTTTTTTAGCGTCTCAAACTAATATAGTTTGCTAAAGAAAGATATTTCCCACCTCTGTAAAGCACATCGTGTGGGTCTATATATTATAGTTTTGTCAGAATTTCCGTGTTTTTTTCATTAAAAAGCAAAGATCATGAAGATTGCCCGACTAGCGATTTGGTAGCCCAAATCCCCAATTGGGTTTTCTGGTAAATGAGGTGAATTTTAAAAATTTGCTCCCGTTATAGCCTGCAATTTCAATTTATGGATTCCATGATTATGAAAACCATTTTGTCTGTCTGTGTGTTTGTTTACCTAGGTTAGTCCGTATTAAGAGATGCACGCTTGAGGTTCATGAAAATCCACGGTCCAAACCTAGAAAAATTAGCGTGTTATTATAGGGGATTTTAATCTTCTGTCCCTCCTATCTCCATGTGAATTTTGTATGACCTACCCCCCCCCCCTCGCGGGTTGCCATTTTCATTACACCCTTCAGACTTGTGTTCGGGTTTCTGTAGAGATTCATCAGTGGTCGGGTTTGTTTTTAATTTGACATGTAGGCCTATAGGCCTAACCATATTTGTCATAATTAAGCGCTATACCTAAATGTATAGCTATGCTATATATTATTATGTAATATCATGTACATGTAGGCCTATAGGGTGGGGTGGGTGCAGAGGTGTGTGAGGTGGGTAGTGGGGGTGTATGTAGGGAAACTTTGGTGTGGTAATCAACACACTTTAACCATGACTTTCAATGCAAGGCTTATTGTTGCCACAAATGTTTTTTTTTCCTGAAGGTTATTTAATAAGTTTTTATAAACTTCCATGTTTAACCTGGTATTGTTTTGGCTGCTTCATTAGGGCCTATGACTTTCGGTGGGTTTCCAAAAGCAGTTTCAAACAAACACAAACA
Organism: Amphiura filiformis; assembly: GCF_039555335.1. Lineage (NCBI taxonomy): Eukaryota > Metazoa > Echinodermata > Ophiuroidea > Amphilepidida > Amphiuridae > Amphiura > Amphiura filiformis. Next base: position 13,214,926 of record NC_092647.1, read on the forward strand.
AAAGGCACCATACCCAGTCACCTTCATGACAATTGAAACACTACGTCAAGTATTAACATCCAAGTTATTCTGTTTTTAGGCAAGCAATTTTAAATAATTGCTTGAACAGGTTTTTGTTTAAAAACAAAAACCTGTTTAAGTTAACAATGAAAATGAATGGTTCTTATAAGGCACAATCTCTGATAAGGAACTCAAAGCGCGTAAAGCACGAAATTTACAAACAAACATAAAAACAATCAATTTATAAAGATGTTTAAAAACAAAAGCCTGTTTAAGTTAACAATGATAATGAACGGTTCTTATAAGTCACAATCTCTGATGGTTCTTATAAGGACAATCTATTTCTGGCGTTTAAATAACGAAAGTCTGGGGCGTTACGCCGGGGCGTTACGAAGGTTATTTCTTTGGAAGTGTGTTCCAAACAGTTTGCTTGATCATAAAACAAAACAGCGTAATATAATGTTTTGTAAAAGAAAGTTTTGTTTAAAATATTGCCCAATTGCATGTAAGCCTTCGGGCAAAGTTGTTTTGAGGAGAAGCAAATTTCAACACATTGGTCCGAATCACTCACGTGATGATGAAATATCCTCATCGTGCTATAAACATGATCAGTATATAGGAGCGCTATTAGGCCTGGGAATTTCGTTGCTATATTGAAGTTCTGGCAACACTGTATCATGCCGGTATTCCTGTTAAACCCAGGGACAGAGAGTAGTTATTCTTGAGAGGGCACTCACCTCATTTGCATGGCAAAATTACCCGTCTCCTCTGCAGCCAATTTGGTTTCGCTCCATCGAAATCAAGTTGGTCACGGAGGAGACTACTTTCTTTTGTGTTTGTTCATTTGTGTATGGAGAGCCCTTCTTGGAGTCCGTTTGGACTCAGGCTACGCTCTCAGCTAGAGTCCGACGCTGCATTGTACTAGAAACACCTTCTCTGTGAACTCGCTAGAGCAAGGAAAATAAAAACTGGTTTCATTACTATCTGTTTTTGAGCTTTTTTGCAGGTCTGCGACCATGGTGTTACCACAACTGTCTTTGCGTCATTAACATGTGCTGGAGTCTAGCACAGGTCAACCAAAGTCCCGGATTTTAATAAGACAATAATGATTGACACACACACCAGGAAGTTTCTCATCCAAAAGAATGAGAAAATTTAAATTCTCACAATTTTGGCCGTTTCTCATCAAAATGTCCGTTTTCTCATCCAAAACTTCCTTTAGTGTATTAAGTTAGCTTAGGCCTATTGATCCTAAATTTGCTGGTAGGGTAAAACTCGTTTTAAGGGGGTGTTTAAAAAAGTTGGCCACAAATGCATATAGGCCTACATTATCATACTTGAGCGCCCCTCCCCCCTCCCCGGTGAAATTTGAGACTCATTTGGTCACCGTCCTAAGCGTCCTTGCCCACACGGCGCCCAGGAGTAGGCCCTACCCGGCATTATTAATTATTAGTGGTTAGCCTCCCTAAATACAGTCGCGTATCGTGTTGTCAATTATCGTTACTTGTGTCCATGGATATGACCCCATGTATAAGTAGTCTTCATAGAATTCACACAGTCTATGCCATGTCATTTACGGATACAAAGAGGATAATAATGTTGAGGGCGCCCACAAAATCTTACACCGTCTTACACAATGTTCCAAGGCAAAGTTCAGTTTAATATTTACTCATCGTACAAATACAGACGTTTTAATTATGTGATGATGTTGTCTGGATGGGTGGACAGTTGTCACACTGTGGAAAAACAACAACCGGGAATCCGCATTCATTTACAAATAGCATTAAATTAGTATCACATAGTGGCCTCCGTGCAGTGGAAAACCTTAATTCTTTCATCAAAAAGAAATGAAAATGACAAAAAAAACCGGATCCACCTGTACGCCTATAAAATGGGCACAGAAATTTGTCTCAAATATGAATGAATTTTAAGAAACATACGGGATATGATGAACCAATGACCTGACGCCATGATAGTAGGATCTATTAGTCGTTTTATATACAATGTATACACCGTGTTGTCATAATACCAATATTTGACATAATATATAACGAGTAATATTTAGTATTGTAAATATGCAGTTCATATGCACAAACGAACACTGATCTTTATGATATTCAGGTTGTTGTACATCTCATATAACATGTCATATAGGAGGTCATATGTGTTGACCTTCTCCTATTGTATTTGTTCATCTGTGTATGGAGAGGATTAGCGCCATTAAAACTCCATCAGTATTTGGGCGTAGTTCAGTGAACTCACCAGATTGCTATTCCAAGTACTTTGATAAATACAGATAATATGTATTAATGGGTCGAGGCGATTGCATTGAAAAACTAATAAATTATTCATAACAGTTACGTAATCAATCGATAGTGCGGACACTTTTCATTTACACACCACCAAAATTCGTAATCTTTTAGCGTTGGAAAAGAAACCACGTGAATAGAGTGTCATAGCCCTGCCAGGGATATCGATCCACAATGCTAGTATTATAAACCTTATATTTCACGCGTTGATTTTGAAAAAAATTCAGCCGGTGAAAAAATGGTGAAATCAAAACGTAAATTCTGACAAAACTATGATATATCGCTCACGGTGATGTGCGTTAGAAAGTTGGGAAAAATCCTTCATTAGCGAACTATATTACTTTGAAAAGCTAAAAGGTTGATCCAAGAAAAGGCTCTCGGGCAGAGTTTAAGCCTATCGAAATCGAAAATCTTACACGAAATGACTGAATTTCACGCCTAAGTTTAACACTAGGATTTGAAAAAAAAATATGTATCAAGCACTACAATTTGACCTGACATTTAATGAAAAAATGAAAATGATTGCATTTCATTTGGCCGAGAAAATTAATTTTACATTGAAAAGGTGTAACTCAAAATTTAGCTCGTTTCAACACCAAATTCGATCGTTTGTATTGCCACATTAAATGACGGAGTGAGCCTTGCATAACAAAAGAATCGGTTGTCCAGGCTGCTAACTGTATCTTTTGTCAGCTGAGAAGCATCAGGGAACTTCTATTATTATCGGGAATTGCCTGTACATGATCGCACACAAGGTCGTAGGCAATCGGTCGGACCTCAGCTGCCCAGAACATATTGACCCAGGTCAGCATACCGCCATATCCTTCCCGACATGCTTAGTAGCCAAGTCCGTAGAAGAGTGGATCCACACACTATGTATACAAATATACATTTGGCCACATTTTATTATATTATAAATACGAATTTATTAAACATGGTAACAAATATTCTCTAGCAAATCGGTTTACGATGGAACTGGTAGGCATATTGTAAGGGACCGTTCATTATTTCTACTGGAGGGGGGGCCGGGAGCAGACAGAAAGTCACTGCAGAAAACTATATGACCCCCCCTTCTCCGATAATAAAACCATATGACCCCCTCTGAGCTACATGAAAATCATATGACCCCCCCCAACCAAAAAAAAAAAAAAAAAAAGTATTGCTGCGGAGGAGTGGGGTCTTTGTAATTTTGGTTACATGGATGTGCCACACAGACCTTTGAATGCCGACTTTCTCGCATCTGTACCATTTTTCATCACCATGTAGCAGTGATGTCAGTGTGCATTTCATTTATAGGCACAGCTTCAAGTAGCTATAAAATGCGCGCATGGATCAGCTGCCTCAACGCATCTCATCACTGCCACATATCAGGCTGGAAAATTATGCCTTTACTGTTTTGTTTTTGCCACCCGGCTATCAGTATACCAATTTTTCACAAAAAGCACCTAAATTTACCCTAATTGCAGTATTAAATTAGGCACTTTTCTCCAAATATTGGTCTTTACTGAATAGCCACCCATCAATATACCAAAATCGCTGAAAAGGACCCCAAATCGTGGCACATCCTCATATACCTTCAACTTGGTAGAACCCCACAGGGTATTTTAACTTGTTTTATTTATTTTTCTAAAATATTATTTATTTCACATGCATGTACACAGGTTTTGGTTCAAACTGCCACCCTGTGCTCCAGCATGTACATGTACTTCAATACCACAGGTCCCTGAACAAACCACAGTGATATTACCCATATGACTACAGTTTTTTGCACCAAGAACAATCTTTCAAGTGGCAGGTTTGGAAACTTGGGGTCAAAATTATTATAATTTATTAGTTTTATGTAATTAGGTAGGCTAAAATGGGCAAATATGTGGTCAGAAACCTATATTCAGGCGTCAACATTGGGGGGATGATTGTATGGAAGCTTATGGAGCATCCACCTGGCAAAATATTGGAGGGGGGATCTACTCCTATGGTGATGTATTGATCGGACTCAAGTCCACTTTTTGCCGGACTCAGACACAAACAGACTCGGTTCGGCTCAAACTAGGACAAAGAAGGTCCAATTAGATCGATGTAAAATGTGAACTGATTATCTAAAAATGTCAAAATAGATCTCAAAGTTGATTCAAAATTTGTTGTCATAATATCCAACATATATCCACAAAATTATTTAGATTTATCTGTCACTTCCCAGAATCATTACTGTTATCGTTAATGAAATAATTGATAATTATACATATTTTCTTTCATGGAACTTTCTAATTCATTTTAATGAATTAGAAAACTCTTGAACGAGAGAAAACATGCACACAGACATGTACACCCCCATCCATAGGGCTAGGGTGGCTGTGGTTTGTGTGTGTTCACTACTCAGTGGCAGTGGCAGTCACAGCACATTTGTCCGGAACATTTGTCCATCACACAACCATAATATAATTAAATAATATAATTAAAGAGTCTGACCACAGCATTACTGTGCAGCAGTTTGATTATTCTTGATTCTCTATTACGAAAATGGCAGTGTAGGGGAGAGCGGGGAGTGTTCGCCCTATTTTTTTCTGACCAGCCTAGCGATGTCAATTTTAAGGTTAGGGATGACCTGATTAGCCCATGTGAAAGCCCTATGTCTTAGCTATATACGGCCACAATCCCAGAACTATAGGACTTACAATAGCAACAGGATAGAGCAAACAAAAAAGTTTTGCAAAGTGGCGAACTTGCCCCATATTGGGGCAGGTTCGCCCATATGGTGGGGTAAGTTCACCCTAATCACAAAAAAGGTTTAAACATTGCATAACAATAACATATTCAATGCAAACATTTAGCAAGAGTATACAGGGCATTCATTCTCTTCTGGGGAGTCACTAAATTTGTTGCAGGGGTCGGGTCAGGGTAAAATGTAGGGGTCCAAACTGAGCTTAAACGTACCATGTTTACAACTTCGGGGAGAAATGGATTAGGATATAAACGGTGGTATGAGTAATACTGACACCTCATAACTTTAAAAAACACGTTTTTCAGTAGTTTTACCTTGTTTAATGGTTTAATTATCAATATTTTGCATAATACGCTGATGGGGCAGGTCCGCCCTCCAGTTTGGGGTAAGTCCGCCTGGGAAGATATAGGGCGAACATGCCCCATCCTCAAAAGGGCGAACAAGCCCCTTGTGCACATTTTTGTATTTTCTTCAGGGTATGCAAAACACAAATCGAATAAGGAGTTTATAACTGCATTAAATCTTTGACAAATCCCATATGTTCCCAATACAGATTTCCATTAAAACCATCTGTATTTATGTATCAATGATAATACAACATTATGAATGCAAGAAAAAATTACGTTTTGGTGTAATTTTTTTGTTTTGGCTGCAGTTCGATGAACACGTCCCTATATGTCGCGGTACTAATATGAGAAGTTTATAATGACCTATGTCACCTAATTTTGCCATCACCAAATTCCCTGATAGCCGTAGTGCTGAGAAACAAGGGGTGGGCGAACCTGCCCCTAGGGCGAACACTCCCCGCTCTCCCCTACATGTATATTTATGAAATATGGTTCAAAATTCTCTTATTTTAGCAAATTTGTATTGTACATTTGGCAAATTAGAAGCAAAATCTAGAATTTTTCTCCATTTTTTGGAATGTTTTACCCAATGACCCATTTTTTTTCAAAATGTTATAATCAATTACTTACTTTTGGTGCAAATTTATGTCAATTCACACCGTGGCAGGTGAACAAGTGAGGCCCGACTTAAGTCCGGACTAGGACCAAAGTGTCGGCCGACATGCAAAGCGCAAATCTAATGGTCAGGGGCCCAGGGGCAATGTTCCAGATGGGGGTCCAGGGGGCAAAGCCCCCGGAAGCTCCAGGATTTTGGAGATGCAAAACCATCTGACCCCCCCTTTCAATAACTAAAAACCATCTGACCCCCCTTTTGCCTGACAAAAACATCTGACCCCCATGTATTCTCCCGGCCCCCCCCGGTGGAAATAATGAACGGTCCCTAAATTCGGGATATTAAATATCTTCCTGACCAGCCAGATCTGCGCATGGTTAAAGACGAGGATAGACGAGTATCAGACCGACGCAAACTGGCTTAGTCTCCACATCAGCCAGTTTGGTTCCGCCCCTCCACAGGGAGCGTAACCTGTGTAGGAGACTCGGTCGGACCTGGTCGGACCTCATCTCTCCCCATCGATTGTGACCTATAATCCCCGACATTGCCCTTATGAACTCACATCCGCCTGGAAGCATACAAAAGATTACTTACTTCAAAGTACGACCTCTCCTTTTGTGCCCGCCATATTTCAAAAAGGCTCATTCATACAACACAGTGCTTATTTCAATCACCATGGCCATAATAATCAGTATGAGGTGATTGCCATTTTCATTTTCCATTTCCCAAGTAAAAATTATATTCTAAATAATATAGCCCAGCTATTCATAATTTTTAATTTTCATGTATTTTGGTGTTTTTTTATTGTTGTGATCCCTGTGTCTCATGGAGGAACATATGATTACTTGTACGGTATTTATAGGCCTACACTGAATGAGTGACCCAGGTTAAAGAAGTAATAAAACACAAACAAAAACGTTTTTAAATACACTGTAAACCCAAGTGTTTAGGGTTTCTGTAACACTTTTTAAACACTGCAAGGTGTTTTATTTGTCATTTACATTTGCATTACTATTTCTAGCAAGATGTTAAATAGTTGTGGAGATATTACGCAGCCTTGACGCACTCCTACCAGTGTCTTGAACCAATCTGTTAGATCGCCATTTACTCTTGTTCTCAGAGTGCCCCCTTCCAGTAGCGTAGCCAGCGGGGAAGGGGGGGGGGCTGGGGGAAGAGTGCCCCCTGACAAAAATGAAAGAGAAATTCAGGAGGGCAAAGGAAAAGAAAAGGGGCAAGGAGTCCCTTTTTTTAACCAAAATTCAGCCCGATCATGGGCCAAAATAGCGTAAAATACAACATTTTAGCGCGCACATTGTGAAGATAAAGCCCTTTCCATCCTGATAATGGGCAAAAATAGTGCAAAATAGCCTACCAAATTTGTGTGCGCTACGCGCGCACATCGTCCCAATAAAGCTTTTTTGGGAAGCTCGAAGACATACATGATACAGTCTCTATGTATGAAGCAACTGTAATTTTTTTCGTCTGTGCCCCCGAAATTTTATTTTGCCCCCTGACCAAAAAAGCCGGCTACGCCTGCCCCCCTGCTTATGATAGTGGTCAGTCTTTCAGAGTTGTTAAGGTGTCTCTTTATCACTCGTTTCAGGAATGCCTCCAAAAATGAGAAGACCACGAGAATGGGACTACCTGATGCCTCACGTGTGTAAATATTGCAGACGAAGGTTCTTTAATGATAATCCTGGGTATCTGCGTCATCTGCGTCATCACGAGCTGTGGATTCGTACATACTGGTATGACTATAAGAAGAAGCTGATACCGATACCAAGAAAAAAGAAAAACGTCGGCGATGATAGCAGGAAAGTTGATTATTTGAAATCATCATCGCTTCATGAACAATGCATGGGTGGAAATGACTATGATAGAAGCTTCGCGCAATCAACGAGCTTGAAAAAACGGATCCATAGAAAAGAGAAGTTTTACACATGTCAATATTGTAATGAAGGCTTCACAACGTCTTCTGCCTTGAAAACACATGAACGAATCCATACCAAAGAGAAGCTTTGTATTTGCCAATACTGTAATAAAGGCTTCACAACGTTTGGGCACCTGAAAGAACATGAACGAATCCATACGAAAGAGAAGCCTTATAAATGTCAATATTGTAATAAAGGATTCACAGTGTCATCTAACTTGAAAACACACGAACGAATACATACCAAAGAGAAGCCTTATATTTGCCAATACTGTAATAAAGGCTTCACAAATTCTGGGCACCTGAAAGAACATGAACGAATCCATACGAAAGAGAAGCCTTATATATGTCAATGCTGTAATAAAGGTTTTGTACAGATAAGTCACTTGAAAACCCACGAACGAATACATACCAAAGAGAAGTCATTTCAATGTCAATACTGCAACAAAGGCTTCACACGGTCAAGTAAATTGAAAACACACGAACGAATCCATACCAATGAAAAGCCTTATAAATGTCAATACTGTAACAAAGGCTTCACATGGCCTAGTCACTTGAAACGACACAAACGAATTCATACGAAAGATATGCCACATAAATGCAAATACTGCAACAAAGGCTTCACAACGTCTTGTTACTTGAAAACACATGAACGAATCCATACCAAAGAGATGCCATACAAATGTCAATACTGCAGTAAAGGTTTTGTACAGTCAGCTAACTTGAAAACCCATGAACGAACTCACATAAAAGAGAAGCCTTAAATATGTCAATACTGCAACAAAGGCTTCACACAGTCTGGTAACTTGAAAACACATGAACGAATCCATACCAAAGAGGAACCTTATAAATGTCAATACTGCAGTAAAGGTTTTGTAGTCGCAGGTAATTTGAAATCACATGAACGAATTCATACGAAAGAGAAGCCTTATAAATGTGAATACTGTAATAAAGGCTTCGCAACGTCTGGTCATTTGAAAAGACACGAACGCTTTCATACGAAAGAGAAGCCATATAAATGCAAATACTGTAATAAAGGCTTCACACAGTCAGGTGACTTGAAAAGACATATACGAATCCATACCAAAGAGAAACCTTATAATTGTCAATCCTGCAGTAAAAGTTTTGGAGACATAGGTAACTTGAAAAAACATGAGCGAATTCATACCAAATAGAAGCCTTATAAATGTAAATACTGTAATAAAGGCTTCACAACGTCTGGTCATTTGAAAAGACACGAACGCATTCATACGAAAGAGAAGCCATGCATAAACTGATAAATGCAAATACTGTAATAAAGGCTTCGTACAGTCAGGTGACTTGAAAAGTCATGAACAAATTCAAAGCAAAGTGAAGCCATACATATCCTAATGAAGGCTTCACACAGTCAAGTAACCTGAGAACTCGTGAACGAATCCATACCAAAGATACGACTTATAAATGCCAATAATGCAACAAAAGCTTCACACATTCATGTAACTTGAAAACACAAAAGACATGAACGAATTCACACGAAAGAGAAGCCACACAAATGTAAATTCAGTAATAAAGGCTTCACATGGTCTAGTTACTCCAGCAGCTTGAAAATACATGAACGAATCCATACCAAAGAGAAGCCTTATATTTGTCAATACTGTAACAAAGACTTTATAATGTCTGGTCACTTGAAATCACATGAATGAAATCATACGAAAGAGTCGGTTTATATATAAATGTCAATATTGTGATAAAGGCTTCACAACGTCTAGTGAATTGAAAAACCAAGAAAGAAGAGAAGCCCTTTATTTGCCAATACTGTAATAAAGGCTTCACACAGTCAGGTGAATTGAAATCACATGAACGAATTCATACGAAAGAGAAGCCATATAAATGTCAATATTGCAATAAAGGCTTGACACAATCAGGAGGCTTAAACAGACATGAACTAACCCATACAAAAGACATCTCGTAGATGCCAATACTACTGCAAAGGCTTGCCACGCGTCTTGTAATTTGGCAAGACATGAACGCATTCATACCAAAGAGAAATTTTATTGAATGAACCCACCATGCTAAAAAAAAAAAAAGAAACACAGATGCCCCAGTGGAACAACTATTAGCTGTTGTGGCTCAATATTAGGTGATGGATTCTGAATTTGATGATCTGCGCATGCCCTTTGACCTCAACCATTACATTGTTATTTCTAACCATTTATGGTAAGCAAAGAGGTGATTTGACCTGATGACCTCTGGATGACATTTGACTCAATGACCTCCAGATTGCTTTCGATCTCATAGCAATGCAAACGTGTTACTAATGTACAATTAAACCACTGGCTCTTCTGAATAATTGTTTATAAGCATTGAAGGCAATTCGGACAAATGATCCCAGATGACCGGTGGATGACCTTTGACCCTTTCCAATGTAAACAATGCATTACAGTGATTATACCAATGCCAGCAATTCTTCAGACCAATTTTGGTAGCCTTCAAGAGTGATGTTATTGAGTTATTGAGTAACGTTTGCTCCCTTATTTAGCCAATATGATTTGCTTAATTACTATGGTAACCAGAGCTTACACGGCTTTTAAATGGACCCAAACATCACATCCTAAAGTAAACCCTCTTCCTTATCCCGAATATCAAACTGATTTCAAGCAGAGCATGTAAAGACCGACGTGATCTGGTACTGGTGAGAACTTAAACTACATGTATAAATAAACCTACTTAATATTAATATGCTAACGTTTCTCATTGCTGATAATTTCTACATCTTTTGTGCTTTGTAAATAATTAAAAGAGACAAATTATCTTTTTATTATGCAACATGTTCAATACACTTGTAATAAACTATCAAAGGAAAGTGTGATAATGATGCATAATGTTCATAGTTGTTTATTCTGTCATTACGTGAAGTAGGCCCAATTGTATGTATGTTAACTATGTTTATATATTTGCATCCGATTTTGCAAACCTGATTTCTGACTATTTCACGAAAACCCGCCTCATCTTGTCTTCTGGGAGGGGCGAGTTAGCGCAGCGGTAGTTCCCTCGCTTTGCACCACTGAGGTCCCGGGTTCAAGCCCCGGCGCGGCCCAAGGACTCATGTGCACTTGGTTTATCCCGATCCATGCTCGCTCTCACAGGTTTTCTCTGGGATCTCCGGTTTTCTCCTGCTTTCAAAATCGGTGATTAGTTGTTTCGTTATCAAAAACTTCCGACACCCAATGGAATTTGGGGAGCTGCAGAAAATGGGTGGATGTTACAATCTTAGTGCGGATAGGTTTGCGCCAGGTTCGGCTGCAACTAGCCTAGTTGATGCGATCTGATTGTGATGATTTTAACACGCAGCGAAATTACAGCGCTTTGAATCCTCTGGAAAAAGCGCTATATAAATTTCGAAATTTATTTATTTTATTTTATTTATTTATATTTATTTTATTTTTCTGATTAAAATGTCATATGAGGTTTTGATTCATAAATCGCTATGTATCAAACCTCATGTGTGGCCATTTAATCAAAGAGGTAGTCACTGACCTCTATACATAGATAGCGGGCGGCGACCGAAAAAAGTGACACCACTTGGCCGCCATATTGGAGAGGGAATAAAACAAATCACCTCACTGATGGGTAACAAAAAGAGGAGTAACTACAGAATACCCCTCTCGGGGGTATAGTTGTATAAAGTTGTAACATGTTTGTATGTATTGGAATAGGGTGTTTTGTGCTTGAGTGGGGTATTCTGTTTTAATGATTTGTGTATGGTAATGTTGTGAGTGTGTTATTCTGGAGACTAAGTATAGGTCTTGGTTTTTTGTGGGCGCAGTTGGCGCAGACGTAGTCGAAAAACCGACAGAGTTGGCGTTTGACGTGGACGCAGTTTAAATTGGCGGGTTGATCAATGCAGCGTAGATGCATTATTTAAGTTGCAGATAAAACAAAGGAAGTATGTTTGCTGGTACTACTCGGGAGTAGGCCTATAGGCCCTAGGTGTCGGTTTTTAACAAGGCGCAGTCGGCGCAGACGTAGTTGAAAATTGATAGGTTTTTAAAAATGGGGCGTGGACGTAGTATTGCGGGGGGATTTGTCCCCGTTATACCGTTGAAGGAGTTCAAGATGTGGTATTTTTTGTGTGATTGTATTTGAATTAGTTGTTGGTACATGTATAGGCCTACTAGGTCAAATTCTATGTCTAGTTTTTATGTCGGCGTAGTCGGCGCAGACGTAGCGGAAAATTAACAGGTTTGGGCTTTGGGCTTGGACGTGGATAAAATTGGTGATTTTATGAATGGGACATAGTGTTTGGGGGATTTGTGCCCATGATGTTGAATTAGTATAATATGTTAAATTGTGTGTGAATGTGGTGGCAGACTGGCAGTACATGAACAGTATGTTGGACATAGGTCTTGGTTTTTAAGTCGGCGCAGTCGGCGCAGCCGTAGTTGAAAATGGCAGATTTTGCGTTTGGGCGTGGACGTAGTTAAAAGTGGTGATTTTAAAATGGAGCGTGGACGCAGTATTGCGGGGGGATTTGTCCCACAATGGCGTTGAAGGAGTAGGCCTACAAGATGTTGTTTTGTGTTTGATAGTGTTTGAATTTGTTGTTGGTACATGTAAATTGGACAAAGTATAGGTCCTGGTTTAATGTCGGCGCAGACGTAGTCGAAATTTAGCATGTTTGGGCTTTGGGTGTGGTCGTAATTAAAATGGGTGATTTTATAAATGGGGCATGGACGCAGTGTTGGAGGGGGATTTGTCCCCGTTGAAGTTGAATTGGGACGGTATGTTGTTTTGTGTTTGATCCGGGTGTTTGATACCAGAAGTGTTTGAGTGTTTTGCTGCTACATGCAGTGTTTGGACCGTAGGTCTTGGTTTTTATGTCGGCGCAGTCGGCGCAGACGTAGTTCAAAAATAGCAGGTTTTGCGTTTAGGCGTGGACGTAGTTAAATTATGTTAACTGTATCAAATAAATACCCTTATCTGGAATGAACTTTTGTTTTGGTTTTTAATACTGGAACATTTACGAAAATATTGCAGGCTATTCTTTATTTTTTGCTTCAGGACTGACTAATGTTGCTAAAGTTTTTACAGCCCCCCCCCCCCCCTCTAAGTGCACAAAAACTTTTTAACCTCCCTCTTCATACACCCAAAACTTTTGAATCCCCTATATTCAGAACTCCAAAATTTTATAACCCCCCTACATATTTTTCAGCCCCCCCTAATAATTGAAGATTCAGTATGTTTTGAAAGTGATATTAGTTCTTTAAGGATGACTTTGGCTATAGGGGTGGGCTTTGGCACGATTTTATGGCACATGATTATTTTGTTCATTGCAATTTTTTCGCGCGCATTTGTCCTGGTAATTAATGTTTTTAGTTGAACGATGCGATGTGGAAATTTTGGCCCCTGGCTCCTGTATCCCCCTTCGCATTTTAGCATTGATAGCAAATTTTCACGGGAAAAGAGATTTTTTGGGACAGCTTGGAAAAGTTAGGTTACAGATCTGAAGGGCCAAAGCTGAATCATGTTGCCTTGCACAGGGCACCCCCCCGAGAAAATGGTCTCTGGCAGGAGTGATGATGAGTTCACTGACCTTTTAACAAGTTCAACCATGGTTCAACAAAAGTCAATACGATTACGTAATTGTTCATGTGATGACACACACAGAGGGCACACACAGAGGGAAAGTCAATATTTACATTTCTTGGTCATAAACCTCACCTCCATGCAGTAGCCTTTATTATACGCATTATAGCTGATCTGGGTAATCAAAAACAAATCTACCCATCGTGGCTTAGGGTTTTAATAACATGCTTAATTTCCGGGATTGATTGAATTTAAATAATGGATACACATTTTAAGTTTAGCATCAGTTTTTGTTATTTAGTTAAGTTGGGTTTTGAGAATTAAAAAAATATTTTGCTTAAATCATTAGAAAATATGTACCATATTGGCTGAAATTTTTAGGTTGAAAAGTCGGGTATGAGAAGTTAGGGTCACAAATTGTACCAACCCGAAATTTTTATCACTTTGTAATATTTTCATTTGGTATGTTTCTTATTAATATTTTTGAGGAAAAAAGTGAGGATTTTTATCACTTTGTAATTTTTTCATTTGTTATGTTTCTTATTTATAGTTTGTGAGGAAAAGTGATAGTTTTTCATCACTTTGCACATTTTGAATTTTTATGTCTTTTAATATTTTGTGAGGAAAAAAGTGAGAATTTTGTCATAACTTTGCAAATTTTTATTTATTATGTTTGTTATATTTTTCTGGTGAAAAAAAGTGAGGATTTTTACTACTTTTATATTTTTGATTTTAATGTTTTCTATTATTTTGTGATGACAAAAGTGAGGATTTTTCATCACTTTGTAATTTTTTCATTTGTTATGTTTCTTATTTATAGTTTGTGAGGAAAAGTGATAGTTTTCATCACTTTGCACATTTTGAATTTTTATGTCTTTTAATATTTTGTGAGGAAAAAAGTGAGAATTTTGTCATAACTTTGCAAATTTTTTATTTATTATGTTTCTTATATTTTTCTGGTGAAAAAAAGTGAGGATTTTTACTACTTTTATATTTTTGATTTTTAATGTTTTCTATCATTTTGTGATGACAAAAGTGAGGATTTTTTCATCACTTCGCAAATTTTTCATTTGTTACGTTTCACATTATTTTGTATGGAAAAAAGATTTTGAAATTACTTCGGATTTTTTTAAATTTTCTGTATAATGTACAATGTTGCTTTAAGCCCATGGATTGAGAAATTTAATATTATTATTCCATGCCTTGATATTGTTTGATTGCATTTTGTAATATTGTTTTCAAAGTGATGAAAAAAGTGATGAATTATTATGATGTCCAAAAAATAGGTGCCAAAATTTCTCCCCCAAATCGTGCCATATCTAATTATATTTCGAATGTGATAGAAATCCTCACGTATCTCATCACAAAATAATTTTTAAAAATGAATGAAAAATTGGCGTCGTAATGAACAACTTTTTCATCACAAAATAATAAGAAATATAACAAATGAAAACATTCCAAAGTGATAAAAAATCCTCACTTTTTCCTCACAAAATAATAAGAAACGTTAAACATAACAAATGAGAAGTTGGCGAAATGATGAAAATAATTCTCACTGTTGTCATCACAAAACATGATGATAACAAGTGAAAAATTTCCAAAGTAATACAAAAATTCCTTACTTTTCCTCACAAAGTAATAAGAAACATAACAAACGAGAAATTTCTAAAGTGTTAAAATATCCTTACTTTTATCATCACAAAATAATAAGAAACATAAAAACTGCAAAGTGAGGATTCTTTCTCATTTTTAACTTTCCTTAAGGGGTACTACACCTGGCCAATTTGTGCCTATTTTGCATTTTTCTCCAAAATTATAGCGCATTGGTGACAAGTAAGATATGTATATTACAGGGGCAAGGACTACAACTACTGCACTGGAAATTTTATTTCAGCACAGACAACAGTTGTGGAGTTACAGTCAAAAATGAGGGAAACCCAATATTTGATCAATAAATCAATAACTACTTGGCTTGAGTTGCTGAATTTTCAGTGCAGTAGTTGTAATCCTTGCCCCTATAATATACATGTCTTACTTTTCACCAATACGCTATAATTTTTGAGAAAAATGCAAAAATAGGCACAAAATTGGCCAGGGTGTAGTACCCTTAAATCGAACCTCAATTGTCTGAAATTGATAACATTTTATTTTTAAAGAGGGACTATGAATTTAATTCCAATATCATATT
Organism: Amphiura filiformis; assembly: GCF_039555335.1. Taxonomy (NCBI): domain Eukaryota; kingdom Metazoa; phylum Echinodermata; class Ophiuroidea; order Amphilepidida; family Amphiuridae; genus Amphiura; species Amphiura filiformis. The sequence continues at coordinate 13,230,597 of NC_092647.1, forward strand.
ATTGAAATTCTCATCAATATTAACTGTATAGTTACTACTAGCTAAAACTACTGTTCTTTGAATGGTACAAAATGCAGATGTTCAATCGAAATACATATTATGCAATATAGGACTGTCCGCATTTTTTTTAGGTGGGTAATGTGTATAAAACAAATGAATATCTACGTCATTATCATTTGTTTCCCAATTTTAAAACAAGATGTTTTAGAAAAGGAAAACAAATCATACATACCAAAAAAAATCACATTTTGACCAAAAACACCTTCCAACCCAAAAATCACATTAATTTTGACCAAAAGTCACATTTTTGATTTTTGACCAACAAAAAAATCAAATTATTGATCAAAAAGCACATTTTAGACCAAAAACTAATTTTTTTATCAAAAATCACATTTTAAACCAAAATATCACAATGTAAACCAAAAATCACATTATAAACCAAACATCACATGAATTGAGTAAAATTACCCGGTGTTGAGAAAGGGGAAAGATTTTACTCTGCTGTTGTTGTTTTAGAATTGCCCGTGTGTCATTATTACTTGGTCGATTTCAGATCTAAAGTGATGTATGCATGAAGGATAATTCACACCTTCTGTAGATAACATAAAATGTGAAATCGACCAACTTTTGAAGGTGTTTTTATTGTAAATATATCTGTCCAAATTCAAATTTAACCATGCACATGTGTATGCAGTGGGCGGGCAGTGGTGTCATGTTCACTCACACAGCTGTGCTAACCGCAAGACTTGCTGGGAAGTGCTTTTAAAAATCATCCTCTGAGTTTCAACTGCCACTATATTTTTCAAATCCCATTGAACTCTGTGCAAAAGATGTTGTTTAAGAATTGTCCGTGTGTCATTATTACTTGGTCGATTTCAGATGTAAAGTGATGTATGCACGAAAGATAAATCACACCTTCTGTAGATAAGATAACATAAAATGTGAAATCGGCCAACTTTTTGAAGGTGTTTTTTATTGTAAATATATCTGTCCAAATTCAAATTTAACCATGCACGTGTACGTGTGTATGCAGTGGGCGGGCAGTGGTGTCATGTTCACCCCCACAGCTATGCTAACCGCAAGACTTGCTGGGAAGTGCTTAAATCATCCTCTAGTACCAGCCGTGGGACGTGCAATATACAGCCTCCCCGTTTTGGGCCCGTGCTCCATAGCCAAAATTAACAAAAAAGTATCATTATCACCTTCAAAACATGCGGAATCTTCAATTACATGCTTATGAAGCTTGCATATTTTCAAAAGAATGACACATAGCCATGATTACCATTATCAACTCTATTGTACACCTTTCTGTATTTCTTAATAAGGCAAACAAATTCGTGTACATTCTAATCTTGTTATAACTGTATGACTACAATCATCTCACTTATATTTGCATCCAATTTTGTAAGTATATTTTGTTATTACTATCAATAAACCATCAAGAATTAAACAATAATTGTGTATATGGTATATCTCTGTCTTTGAGTCACATTTGTATACCATATCCAACTTGAACCTCGGGGGAGGGGGGGCACTCAATTTTGGAAGTGACGGGTATGTGCCTACCGGAGTCGCGAAGTAGGGGCATATCGGGTACAAAGCGTTATTTTTAAAACTACGGGGGTCATTGGGTACAAACAAAATAAAAAAGGGGGTCATCGAGTATAAGATTTAAAGAAAGGGTCATCGGGTAGAAAATTGTGACAAAATGTAGCAAAATTTTGAAACTTTCGGCATAATTGTGAAAAAATGAAGCAAAATTGGACAGGTTTCTGCATTGTTTAGTTGCATTTAGATGATGCTATTATAGAAAAAAGGGGTTATGGGTAGCCGCAACCAAAGAAAGGGGTTCAATGGGTAGCCGCAACTAAAAAAAAAAAAAAGGGGGGGTCATCGGGTATGGATTGTATAAAAGTCCATTTTATCACGTTAAAATTGGGAAAATTCTCCCGCGAATTGATGGCTGAACTACATTCTAAAAATAATATAATCCAAATTATATGACTTTGGTCTTGTTGCGATGCATTGCACTTACTATTACATATTTTCTTATATCAACAAACAGCAAAATACATAAAATTAATGAGACTGATTGAGACTCTTTTTATGGTTTTTACAACTCAAGTAAAAATTTGATACGATTGATTCTAAATATACTACAAAAATAAGGTCTCTCGTCCCAACGCGCAGTCGGGCTTTCTTGTTAGAACGAGGCATTCCCTCATACATTATGTTTAGTCGTGCATTGTGTTTACGCAAGTGTGTCTATGTCCTGTTAAGAAGCATGCTGTTTTCAAAGCCCCATATCGAATTCAGAACTACGTCTACGCCGACTGCGCCAACATAAAACCAAGACCTATAAGCCCTCTATCGAATTGAGAACTACGTCTGCGCCGACTGCGCCAACATAAAACCAAGACCTACACGCAAGTGTGTCTATGTCCTGTTAAGAAGCATGCTGTTTTCAAAGCCCCATATCGAATTCAGAACTATACGTCTACGCCGACTGCGCCAACATAAAACCAAGACCTATAAGCCCTCTATCGAATTCAGAACTACGTCTGCGCCGACTGCGCCAACATAAAACCAAGAATTGCGTGCATATCCTATTTGGACATGGACGCACTTGGTTAATATTATGGTGTGGAACCTTGGACGTACTCAAATAATGAGTTTTCAACTGAGTCTACGCCGACCAACACCGTCGGGCTGTTTTCAACCAACACGCCCTCTCTGTCTGAAATTATTTGTCCAAATACCAGAATCCAAAAAGCCATGTCGTGACTGTAGGGGATTATTTGTCCAACTACTAGATAGATGGCGCTTCGTTGAAGACACTGCGTCTACGCCGACCAACACCGTCGGGCTGTTTTCAACCAACACACCCTCTCTGTCTGAAATTATTTGTCCAAATACCAAAATCCCAAAAGCCATGTCGTGACTGTAGGGGGATTATTTGTCCAACTACTAGATAGATGGCGCTTCGTTGAAGACATTTGTCCAAGAACCAAAATGTAAAAGAAATTATGATGTGACTATAGGGGATTATTTGTCAAAATACAAGAAAATATCAAATTGAGGGGGCTATTCCCTTTGAAGCAGCTCAGGGCTGTGCCCATGGTGTGGTGGGTATTGTGTAGTTATGCCCAAAAAGACCCCCACCCAAAGGTATACATTAAAATTGAAATTAGAATTGAAATTGAAAAACAAAATCGCTGCCGAAGGCGATGTAAAACTATACCAGAAAAACAAAATAAAACGGGCCTTCTCCTTTTTCCAATTATCGATGTGTATGCCAGGTAGTAGCGTAGCCAGCGGTGGGGCAAGTGAGGCAGAGTTACACACTGAAAAAAAAAAAATGAAAGAAAAAGTGCCCCTCTGACAAAAAAAGGAGAAAATCAGGAGGGCAAAGGAAAAGAAAACTAGCAAAATTCAGGGCCAAAATAGTGTAAAATAGGTCATCCCAATAAGGCCTTTTTCGGGAAGCTCGCAGACATACAGGTTCTATGTATTGTATGATGCAACTGCAATTTTTTCCGTCTGTACCCCCGAAATTTTATTGTAAAATAGTGTTAAATACAGCATCCCAATACTTTTTCGGGAAGCTCGAAGACATACAGGTTCTATGTATTCTATGATGCAAATGCAATTTTTTTCGTCTGTACCCCCGAAATTTTATTTTGCCCCCCCCCCCCCGGCCAAGAAAGCTGGCTACGCCCAGTGATGCCAGGTGCAAAATCGGACTAAAGGGGGGGTCCACCATTTTCAAAACAAAACAAAAAAAGAAAGAAAAAGAAAACCCTAACCTGGCACTCCTTCAGAATTGCAATTCAGAAAACTTGAAAACATGACATAGGGTAAACCATCAAGATCATCACCCAAGATGAAGATTTAACTAATCCAAAATATACATTTTTATCTCAATCCGCCAAGAATTTTCAATCATCTAAACTGAACAAATAAGGCCGTGTAAAATTAATATTTTGGTTCTCGTCCCCTCCCTCCTCAATTTCTGGGATTTGTCAGATTTTTTTTTTTTTTAAATAGATTTTTCAATTTTTTTAGACTTTGGAATGATTTATGAAATCTTCATACATATAAATAAGTTTATTAGAGAACAAGCATCACTTCCAAGTCTTTTGTGGTACTCTAGGGGTTTATCCTCAGAATCTCACATTTGAAAAAAAAAAAAAAGAGCCACAACGTTTCCTCGAGCACTGTTGAAAAAAAAAAAAAACTACTGACAATGTAATTTTACATTGAAAAAAAAAAAAAAAAAAAAAAAACACCTCCTCCCTCATCAATTCATGAAAATCCTCTGGACGAGAACCAAAACATTAATTTTATACGGCCTAAAGTTGTGTGTGTACAGATTGCGTTTCTTTGTTCAGTATTTGGCCACGGGACCTGACCTTTGGTCATGATGTTTGGCCATGTTTGGTCTTGTATAAATAACTTGATACGCAGTGTCTGCGTGAAAATTTACATTTACATGATTCTGCCATTAATACGGGCAACAATCATCACTGATCATTCACCCATTGGTGCTGTCAAGTTCCGACTCACTCAGTGCGGCTGTTCAGTAAATAGTTCCGCGGAAAATTGGGAACAATACTACGAAAAAAGTACGAATACGGGTATTTATGTAAGCTTTATATAAACTACCGCAAGAAGGTTCTTTCTCAACTTTCCTGCTACGGGTCAAGCATTGGAATAAAGAAGCATGGTAGTTGCAGCGCCAGGTAAGCTTAAAATCTTCGTTTCAAGTTCAACGTTAAAGGTTAAATGAAAACACTATATTTTCGCGTCTGGCCCCAAGGGGCCAGATGCATTTAGTGTCGGGATTAAATCCCCAGGGCAGTGACACATTCTAGAAGTTATCTGTTATAACTCAGCTGAAGATGTGATCATTGATACTGAGACAGAGACTGAGGCAGAGATGGGATTTGACCGACCAGCCTTTTATGACTCTTTAGGGTAAGGCGGCTTATGGTGTCATAAATTTAGTAGGAAGAATTGTGGCCATAATAGGTTCATAGGTCAACGCTAGAAAGTACAATATAATAAATCAGAAGATTATATGAACATAGTCCTGTGTTGCCATAATATTAATGTATTACATTATATTGCTGTAATTTTTGTAATAATGTTCCTCCAAACTTAATGATATCCCGGGAATGATATGAAATAGTATAATTTGAAACTATTTTTTGTTCTCTAATTATATTACACAAATTGTGAAGCACGCTGGTAAAGTAATGCACTTCATTTCACAAAGTGATCATTGAAAGCAGAGATGTGTTTTGACCAGCCTAGATTTAATTAATTAATTAATAAATATATAAATAAATTAATTAATTAATTAATTAATAATTAATTAATTAATTAATTAATTAATTAATTAATTAATTAATTTTGTGACAGGGATTGGTTAAATATATTAACCCTTAATAAATGGAGACAGAAAGAGTTTTATAAATAAATAAATAGATTTATTTAATTAATTATTTAATTAATTAATTAATTAATTAATAATTAATAAATTAATTAATTCCATCCGAGGTCAAAGGTTATCAATCAGAAGTCATCCGGGGTCAAAGGTCATATGGAGATCAACGGGGTGAAACAGTACCACTATCATGCCGCAACTAGAATTATACCATTTTGTGCCCGGGTTGCATTATAATATTAACCTTTTTAAAGAAGAAAGAGTAGTCAGTTAAATAAATAATTAATTAATCAATGTCATCAACAGAGGTCATTCGGGGTCAGGTTATATGGGGTCAACGAGATGAAACAGTGTCGCTATCATGAGTACATATCACTTGAGTACATATGTCCAATACCATCAACAATAAAAAGTAATAATTCTCAAAAAATTATTTAAATACCACCAACTATTTTTATATTTATGTCGATTAATAAAAAGTCATGAGAATATACTAGTACTTGGATCCTGATTCGTCAAGTCTGTTTCCATGACCACAACGCATCCAATCTTTTCTCTGGACCAGACGCATCCCTTTTTAAGGGATTTTTATTTGTAATAGCTACTCACTGCAGACCAGTGCCGTATTAAAACGCTGTTAATTTCCTATTCGGCGAGGATGACAGTTCTGACATCATCGTCTGTTACCATGGTTACGTTTATACAGAGCGGTGGACAAAAGACCTGTCAAAACACAAGTATTTGTCCAATTTGCCATCAAGATTTTTAATGGAAACAGTTCAGACCCAGAACATGATCATGAATATTTTGTTCTGGGACTGATTATTCAGACTAATGCAGACATAGCAATATTGGAGAAGGTTTCCACCACAACGCTCATTTCTCAACGGTTTAAGGTTGGTCTGAACCCTGGAATTATGGAAACTTTCGGGCCCCATAACGTCTAAATTGTTGGTCTAAAGTATATAAAAGTATACATATTTAGAATGGCAAAGACTTGATAAGTTCATCTGTGAGGTCAAATTTGGGCCAAAATGGCACTTTTGGCACCGAATCCCAAAAATAATGGTTTTTGGCCCACTTCTTTTTCGTGCATCGTAACAAAAAAATTCTTGGGCCAAAATTGTTTTTTCTTAATATTTAAAAACTAGATCAAAATATCCAGGACCCGTTTTTTCATTTTTTTGAATTTTGACCAATTTCACCAAAAATATTTGAAATTTGGGCCAAAATCTGGCTTTTTTATGATTTTTTTGAAAAATCAGCATTTTTTGACCATTTTTGGCGCAAATTTCTCAAAGTTGGTCGAAATTCAAAAAAATAAAAAAACTGGTCCTAGATATTTTGATCTAGTTTTTAAAAATAATTTTAAAAAAAAAATGGCCCAAGAATTTTTTTGCTACAATGCACGAAAAAGAAGTGGGCCAAAAACAGTTATTTTTGGGATTTGGGGCCAAAAGTGCCATTTTGGCCCAAATTTGACCTCACAGATGAACTTATCAAGTCTTTGCCATTCAAAATATGTATACTTTTATATACTTTGGACCAACAATTTAGAAGTTATGAGGCCCGAAAGTTCCCATATTTCCAGGGTTCAGACCAACCTTAATTAATGTACGATTTCCATCAAATTTTTTAATTTTGTTATTCTTTGTTCAAATTTTTGAAATAATATTAGTATGTAATAACTGCCGGTAAGGGTTGCTGTCCATTTTAAGCTGAAACAACCAGGTAAAGTGAAAGAAATCCCAATGGTTATTTTGGCCATTTAAAGGGGCATTTCGTGATCCACAGCCTCATCCCCCACTTTTCTCAAAAAAAGTTGAGATTTTTATATCACTGGAAACCTCTGGCTACATAATGTTTATGTACTAAATATTTCTTGCAGATTAATTCGTGTAGCAAAGATATCGTGAAATTTGAATTTCGTTCTTGTGCACCAGAACGAAATTACAACGTATTGTCTATGGAGCAGTGTAATACACATAATCATGCATAACTCGCAAACGCAATATCGGAATCAACTGAAATTTTGGGAATATGCTTTTTTCGTGGATATGTACTGAACAATGTCATTAAAAGAGGATGCTAGGATCACGAAATACTCCTTTAACATGCAGTATGGGAGGACATAAAGTCATAATAAAAAATTATGACTTTATTTCGAACTTTGCTCTGTTGACCTACAAAGACAACAAATTTGGCCGATTCCATTTAGGTGCAAGTTGGGACATGTGTAAAATTAACCAATTTCATATTATAAGATCGTACGGTAGGCCTACATTATGGCTTTAAGGTGGTACTACACCCCTGGCCAATTTTGTGCCTATTTTTGCATTTTTCTCAAAAATTATAGCGCATTGGTGACAAGTAAGACATGTAAGATATGTAGGCCTATATTATAGAGGCAAGGACTATACGGTAACTACTGCACTGAAATTTTTTTATTTCAGCACAGACAACAGTTGTGGAGTTACATTCAAAAATGAGGGAAACCAATATTAAATCAATAACTACTACCTACTCGTGTGGCTCCAACTTGATTAGCTTCAACTGGAGCGTTGAGTAGTATCGTACAAGACAAGACAAGTATAGTACTTGTCTTGAGTCACTGAAATTCCAGTGTATTAACTGGATTCCTTGCCCCTATTATATACAATTCTAATTCTACAGTTTTTTGATCATATCTTCGGAAATACACCGATTTGGAACTCCTAATTTCAATATGTTAATGAGAAAAATAGGATCTCTCATTTGATATCAATTTATTACATTATCATGATGATTATCATTATTAAAAAATACTGTAGACTACCAAAATCACGCTGTATAAAATGTCAGTAATTCCATAAGGAATTAGTCACATACAAGGAACATTTACGTGTTCTTTTTGTATGAATGTTTGAAAGGGGCGACATTTTATGTTATAGGTAAGTTTTAAAGAATCTGATTTTTCAAATATATCAGGTCACCTTCCTTTAACTTTGATTGGTTTTTGACCCGGGCCGTGATTTCTTTTTGACATTGGGAGGGGGATGGGGTTTGAAAAAAAAATCTTGAAGTATAGTCCACTTGACATCACTGTTTATCAACAAAGGCAAGGGACTCGTCTATCGATATGCTCGAACGAGCCGCTACACTGTTCAATGGCTTTCCTGTACTATATGAAATGTGGCGGGCGATTTAAAATGCACATGCCCTTAGCAGACTACGATGCGTACGCACACTGCAGGGCAAAGAACAATGGAAATAGCCATAATGCGCGCGCATACTGCCGGGCAATGACGTCACATGCCAAGTGGTCTATAGTGAATCCATCACTTTTTGGCGACAGATTAAGTCCATCGCGAGCGAAAAATTTTGCCATTTTGAAGCTAAGCTGATGAAATATGGTGCAAAAGTGGGATAAATTCGCGCGTAGCGTGGAAATTTTTGCAATTTTTTTGTTGAGAATACGTACGCTTCAAACGGGGGAAGAACACGTACGAGGCTGAACTTAAACCACACAATTTCTCCTTTTTCAGGAGAAATACGCATAAAAAATTGCAACAAGTGTCAACTTGTAATGTAATAATTATTCTCTTCGAATAGAGATAAACTTGTTTTTGCAATAGACCCGCCCTTTTAAGTTGCCATATTTCAGATGAATATTCTTTTTAGTGCCTCACTAATAATAACAGCGGTATCTTGGATTTGCAAATTTGCCTTATTAATACTAGATCAATTTCTCATTGTCATACGTTTCAGGAATGCCTCCAAAAATGAGAAGACAACGAGAATGGGAGTACCTGATGCCTCACGTTTGCAAATATTGCAGACGAAGATTCTTTAATAATAATACTGGATATCTGAGTCATCTACGTCATCACGAGCTGTGGATTCGTACATACTGGTATGACTATAAGAAGAAGAGGATACCGATACCACGCAGAAAGATAAACATCTTCGATAATAGTAGAAAGGATTGCTTGAAATCATCATCTCTCGGCATTTATGTTAAGGGTCAATGTAAGGGTGGAAATGATTGTAATAAAGGGTTTACACAGTCAACGAGCATTTCGAGCTTGAAAAACCATGAACAAATCCATAGCAAATTGAAGCTTCATAAATGCCAATACTGCAATAAAGGCTTCACACACTCAGGTCACTTGAAAAGTCATGAACGAATCCATTCCAAAGAGAAGCCTTACATATGCCAATACTGTAATAAAGGCTTCACACAGTCCAGTAACTTGAAAGTACATGAACGAATCCATTCCAAAGAAAAGCCATTTAAATGTCAATACTGTAATAAAGCCTTCGCAACGTCTGATGAGTTAAAAAACCATGAACGATTCCATACCAAAGAGAAGCCATACAAATGTCAATACTGCAATAAAGGTTTTGTACAGATGGGTCTCTTGAAAACACATGAACGAATTCACGTGAAAGAGAAGCCTTACATATGCCAATACTGCAATAAAGGCTTCACACAGTCTAGTAACTTGAAAACACATGAACGAACTCATACCAAAGAGAAGCCGTACATATGTCAGTATTGCAATAAAGGCTTCACACAGTCCGGTAACTTGAAAACACACGAACAACGAACTCATAAAGAGAAGCCTTATAAATGCCAATACTGTAATAAGGGTTTCAGAACGTCTATTGATTTGAAAGGACATGAAAGAATTCATACGGAAGAGAAGCCATACATATGCCAATACTGTAATAAAGGCTTCACAAGGTCAGATAGCATGAAATATCATGAACGAATACATACTGGAGAAAAGCCTTATAGTTGTCAATTCTGTAATAAAGGCTTCACAACGTCTGGTTACTTGAAAACACATGAACGAATTCATACCAAAGAGAAGCCATATAAATGTCAATATTGTAATAAAGGCTTCACACGGCATAATCACTTAAAAAATCACGAACGAACCCATACCAAAGAGAAGCCATATAAATGTCAATACTGCAGCAAAGGTTTTGTACAGATAGCTCACTTGAAAATCCATGAACGAACCCATACCAAAGAGAAGCCTTACACATGTCAATACTGCAATAAAAGCTTCACAACGTCAAGTCACTTGAACACACATGAACGAACTCATACCAAAGAGAAACCTTACATATGTCAATACTGTAGTAAAGGATTTAAAGTGATACGCAGCTTGAAAATACATGAACGAATTCACACGAAAGAGAAGCCTTATAAATGTCAATACTGTAACAAAGGCTTCACACAGTCAAGTAACTTGAAAACACATGAACGAATTCATGCCAAAGATAAGCCTTATAAATGTCAAGCCTGCAGTAAAGGTTTTGCAGACAACGGTAACTTGAAAAAACATGAGCGAATTCATACGAAAGAAAAGCCATATAAATGTAATTACTGTAATAAAGGCTTCGCTCAGTCTAGTGACTTGAAAACACACGAACGAATCCATACGAAAGAAAAGCCTTATATTTGCCAATACTGTCATAAAGGCTTCACAACGTCTGGTCACTTGAAATCTCATGAACGAATTCATACGAAAATCCATATAAATACCAATACTGCAAGATAAGATAGGCTTCATACACTCAGGAGGCTTGAAAAGACCTAAACTAACCCATACAAATGAGAGATACCTCATAGATGCCAATACTGCAACAATGGCTTCGTTGTGTTTAGTAAGTTGCTAATACATGAATGAATACATCAAATGATAAGCCTTACATTTGCCAAAACTGTAATAAAGGCTTCACATAGTCTTGTAAGTTGGAAAGACATGAACGGATCCATACCAAAGAGAAACTTTACTGATGCTAATTCTGCACATAAGTGGCTCACATCGACTACACCAGGTAAATAATTCTTTTAGTACGGTCAGGGAAAACTAACCAATAGAAATACGTCTAGCGAATCACGTGGTTGCCAGTGACGTCATCGAAATTGACTCTTTATGTGTAAAAAAATCATACATTCGACCTTTGATGCCTACATTTCGACTCTGGGTAGAAAAGTATGAAAATATCGCTTCAATGTTGGTCTTTATAATAAACTTTTGTTTCACATGTACATGAACATGTGTGTTGAAAGACTACGGTAAGCTTACAACGGCGTTTTGAATTCCCAGCCAGCGCTTTGAAACCAACCAGTGACCAAAATTCGGATTTGATTGTGTTTTGCAGACGGGTGAGAGATGTGTAGCGGCGCATTGCATAGTGGGAAATATCTATTGTATTTTTATTCTCGGCCTTAGTCTATTAAACATGTTAAACCGGCGGAAAAAAATCGCCATGCGCCGTGCTAACATGTTAAACAAACACGGCGGAAAAAATCGCCATGCGTGCTGTTGTTGAAGAACTAGTGGATTCAATGATCTACTATCGCGGCAGTTTCTAACAAAGATATAAGGATGACGGTGCTTAAAGAAAGGCACAGTGCAACAACTAGAACTGCTGTGGCTCAAGAGCCATTAATATTAGGCGATGGATTCTGAATGAATTTGATGACCTATCACAGTGTATTTTACCCATACGAAAAATCATTTCGTACCGTGCATGCACAGATCACTGACAGTGACGCAATCAACCAAACAGCATTTGGAAAATCGTTAACCCAATGACGTCATCGCTGCATTTTTATTAATAAAATTCAGAATCGTTCAAAAAATTTTAAAAAGTTTTTAATTGCAAATATTTAATTTTCTTTAGTATGATTGTCACTGTATATCCCAAAGAAACATCGTGTATTATCGTAGCGTTGAATGCGCTGAAGCTTGTGAGGCGGGTCCGTTGCATATTTGGCGGTTCTGTTGTTTTTGTGACATCAAAAATCCATCTTTCGCATGGGCGCTGTGTGTGGGGGTGTGTGTGTGAACGGGGGTCAGCTATGCACGCGTGGATTCTGTTGATCATGCAGAAACTGCTGACTGAGTGTACCAATCGTAGCAGGGTGTAAAAATATACAACAAAGTCAGTGTTTAATCTCAAATATGTTATGGTGTAAATATAAGCATTTGAATAATTTAATAATAATTTGAACCTGAAAAATAAATGAACATGAAAAAGTTCGTGAGTGCTTTTTCAACATAATATGACTGTTGTATAAATATGGGTGCTGCAGCTTTGGAGCATTACTTTAAAGTTGGTAATGGGTAAATTACACTGTTCCTATGCATGACCTTTGCCCTCAACCATTACAAGCAGTGTATTACTCTTTATCAGGTGGGGTTTTTCTGACCAACTATGTAACCCAAAGAGGGTAATTTGACCTGATAACCTCTGGATGACCTTTGACCCAATGACCACCAGATCGCCTTCAACACAGATTCAACCTTAAGCACTGTAAAAACCAGTCATCGTGAGCTACAATATGGTATAATTAGACATATCGGCTGAGTATTTTTGCTGAAGTTGTTAAAAGCGCTGTTCAAAATGGACTCAAATATCCTAAAACGGACTTCAAACAAAGACAGACACGTGATCTGGTGATGTATATAATATGAATAGGCTTTTTAGTCCGACATGGTTATATTGTATTAATGTTTCTCATTGTTAATAATTTCTATAACTTTTTTTATGATTTTTAACTACATGTAAATTATAACGGACAGATGATCTTTCCAATATTGATTGATACAACAATAAAATTGAATGTTCGTATGTTGCATATTCTATCATTTGCGTGAAGTAATTGTATGTTTATGCATCTGTGCATACAGGGCCGGATTGACCTTTTTGGGGGCCCTGGGCCAGGTCAGAATTTGGAGGCCCCCAAACTCACCGTGAGGAAGACATGTGGACTCAAATGGCCAAGTTTTGGTTGAGAGGGTGATGAGCATATTTTGTTGTGATTTTACTAGGACGTTTGCGCGCGAAGCACGTGAAAATTTTCAATTTCAGACTATTTTTGCCCAAGAATTCGCTATGTAATGGGCTAGTGCCCGGGAAGCGCGAAAAATTTTGCAATATTACCATGTTTTGTTCCAAAACTTGCCATCGTTTTATCTTTTCAGTTTCTGTTTCCGTATCCGTTTTTGTAAGTCATTGAGCGTGTTTATGGTGGGAGCAGATGTGCGGTACATTGCGGTATAATTTCTATCCGGTCAGAAATTATTCCACTATAAACACTAGCAGCAGTATATGTATGTACCGAAGGATATTGTCGCGAGATATTTGCACTATAAACACACCAGTATAAATTGTGTGCGGTATTACCGGAAGTAGGAGCTTCTTCATGATGCGTAGGATGCGCGCAGGACATTCGGAACGATTCTCACCCCCAAGAGTTATCAATACAGAAGCTACATGTTCACCGCCATGATCATATTGTTGAATGGGCTGTTTTTAAAAGCTTGCGCCACAATATTTACACATTGTGTTCTTTTTTCAAAATAAGTACGAAAATCAGTGATAAATGAAAGTTGCTGTTCAAATTGAACTTGTTAAAGGGTCTGAGTGACAGATCAAATGGAAAAAATAGGGGGTCTCCGGGTGACAGAGCATGTGCTCGTAAAAAAATATGGTGTCTTGGGTGACAGCGATGCTGAAAGAGGGGGTCTTAACAGCCCTACATCTGTACATATACGCGTCACCTCCAAAGTTGGAGTGCCCCCGGGGAGTTTGGCCGAAAAAAGAAAATGGCCCGGAATGAGAGAGTGGGACCAAGTATACTATCGAGACACACACGGATAATGATAAAGAAGTTCGGTCACTGTTACACCCCCGGAGCCTGGGGCCGGGGTACTTAACTTAAATTTTGGTAGGGTGTGCGGCGCACAGCGCCAAACTTTGGGAACTAATAATTGACTGATTTTCAGGCATAATAGGGGGTTGGTGGATTCAAATTTTAATATTGGGGTGTAGTGAACTCAGTAAAATTGGGCAAATTATATGATGTGGAGCTAAAGATTCCAAATTTGAGCTAAAGAGCTACATTTGTCATGATCCAAATATGGGTTCTGGAATTGCCGAAGCCTGAAAAGGGGACTCAAGTTGACCGCGGCACATACCCGTACTACCTTCACATGCGAGTGCCCCCCCACCAATTAAAGCCACATTATAACATTTGCTGAGGAGGACGCCCTCACTGAATTTTTAATTCATTTTTTTACACGATTAAATTGTACTTTATTAAACCAATATAGCCTGCAAAAATCAAGACTCTAGGTGCTGTAGTTTTGTCAAAATCCGAGATTTTGAATAAAACGCCGGATTCGGCGCTTTATTATTACGATGGAATTATTAGTCGAACGCATACACGATGTTCATAACATACAGTACGTACACGGCGTGCGGGACGGTGATATACACAACAAAAGGTCGTACTATAACATGACCGAAGGAGTGGTACGTATCCCAGCAAACACAAAAACGTTTTAAAAACGTTTTAAATAAGTTATATTTTGGCTTTTGGTTTAGGTAAAAACGTTTTAATAATATTAAAATGTCGGGTTATATAAAGGTCATGATAACGTTTTAAAACGTTTTATATGAAAACACACTACAACAATATTTTTTAATGTTTTTAAAAATGTTATTGTAAACTATTTTCGCAAACGTTTTTTGCCAAATATTTTTTCAACACTTAAATAACATTATGTTAAAATATTTGCACTCAGCAACCACAGAAATGTTCTTAAAATGTTTTATTCATAACGTTTTAATAACATTTAAATGTCGGGTTATATAAAGGTCATGAAAACGTTTTTAAAACGTTATTGCAAATATTTTTGGCAAATTTTTTCCGCAAAATATTTTTTCAACCCCAAAATAACATTTTGTGTATCAAGTTTTCACAAATGTTTTTGGATGGAATGTTATTAAAACGTTTTTATACCCTTTATATAACCCGGGCTTACCCGGCATTTGAACGTTTTCTATAAAACATTTTGTGTTTGTTGGGCAGTAGATTATCAAAAAATGTTTTTAAATGTTATGAAAACGTTTTATACCCTTAATATACCCTTTATATAACCCGACATTTAAACATTTTCTGACAACCTTTTATAACATTTTGCGAATGATGTCGAAAACGTTTGGTGTTTGCAGGGATTGGCGACATGTGCGCTGGTAGTAAATTCCAATTTTCTTTGCTTTGCCGTAGTTGTTAGAATAAAAAATAAAAGGGGATATATCTGACAGTAAAAGCTAACATTTTATGGCAAAGAAATGCTAATCTATTTTGTTTGAAAATGTTATAAATATTATATGGCTTTAAAGGCTTGTTCAGTGATTCCAGTGTATAAACTAACTTTATATATAAATTACTAAAAAGTAAAGGATACATTGTCATTAACAAATTTTGAATTGAAAAACGTGGCAAAAAACAAAAACAAAAAACACCAGGAAAACAGCAGTGAAGTTGAAGCCCAATACATGGCTATTACAGAACTGAATTGCAGATTCATGTAAAATGTCTGATTTTGTCTTCAATACACGGATTAACCGCACTAGCAAGTTATGTTAGCATATCTGTGACACTTAAAACTAACAAAGCTGCCAAAATCTGAATTTTTATGAATTTTACTCCGGATGAGCAAATCACTGAATAGGCCATAAAACATAATCGATAAACTTGACTAAATCAATAAAGTTGTGTGCGTATTTTAAATGTTTTGTTTCTTTGCATAGTACTTGACCTTTGTTCATGGCCGTCTATATGATATAAGATGAGCATCAGATACACAGTGTAAGAAACCAGCATTTCTTATGAAGCAACACTCGCCATTATTCTACCTCGACCATTGATGCTGTCTTCAAGTTCCAACTAAATATTTTTATGCGTCACGCATCAGTCTAGTTAAGAGAAGGTGAATTCACACGGAAACCTGAGAAAATTACTAACGATTTGAGCATCGGAAAAAAAGAAGAGTGGATTGTATATCAATTATAGCTCGTAGTCGTCATTCGTTCATTTCAAAGTAAGTAACATCTTCGTTTAAACTGGCTCTACCCGTGTTGATTAACCACCGCATACATACTGTTGCAGTTTAGGCTCACGTGAATACAAACTTTCAAAAGCAAATCAATTGCAATTAATTAAATATCGGCTTAAAAGGGCATTTCGTGATCCACAGCCTCATCCCCCCACTTTTCTCAAAACAAGTTGAGATTTTTACATCACTGGAAACCTCTGGCTGCATAATGTTTATGTACAAAATATTTCTGGCAGATTAATTCGTTTAACAAAGATATCGTGAAATTTGAATTTCGTTCTGGTGCACCAGAACGAAATTACAACGCATTGTCTATGGAGCAGTGTAATACACATAATCATGCATAACTCGCGAACGCAAAATCGGAATCAACGGAAATTTTGGGAATAGGTTTTTTTCGTGGATATCTAATAGACTATGGGCCATGCATCTCTACGGCCCTTGGTTTTCCACTTTTGTAGTCCCCTCTTGGGCAGAACATGAAAACACAACAAATCAAGAGTAAAGATATGTCTGAATTAGTATCCAAAAGTTCCCACGTTTTACTTTGCACATTTAGGAGTTATTTGGGGTTAAAAATGAGTTTTTCGTGATTTTTTTCCACTTTTGCCCAAAAATGTCAAATATTAAAATAGCTGTAACTTTCAAAATAAATTGAATAGAAATTTCATTTCTATTGTAGATGTTACATGTCATATGGATTTCCAAATAACCCCAAATAACTCCTAAATGAGTAAAGTAAAACGTGGGAACTTTTTGGATATTAATTCAGACATATATTTACTCTTGATTTGTTATGTTTTTATGTTCTGCCCAAGAGTGGACTACGGAAGTGAAAGATAAATGCCCATGTCTCATAGTCTATACTGAAAAATGACATAAATAGAGGATGCTAGGATCACGAAATACGGTACTCCTTTCATCTGTGCTTGTAAATATATGACTATAAAGTGAAAAATGCTACTTTGCTAGGGTCAAACAATACTAGAGTTGTGATTCAGGTCAATAGCAGTCCGTATGAGGTGGTTTTGTGTTAACTTTTCTATTTCCCAAATAGAAATTATGTATTTATCTAATTACAAAATTATACTTTAATATAATGTACTTTTCATATATGTGGTCCCTGAATGTCATGGAAGAACATTAATGATTTACACGTAGCTGAGACTATTATACCTGGTATAATAGTCTCAGCACGTAGTGCACTAACCCAGCTAACACAATGTTCCCAGCAAACACAAAAACGTTTTAAAAACGTTTTAAATAAGTTATATTTTGGCTTTTGGTTTAGGTAAAAACGTTTTAATATCATTAAAATGTCGGGTTATATAAAGGTCATGATAACGTTTTAAAACGTTTTGTATGAAAACACACTACAACAATATTTTTAAATGTTTTCAAAAAATGTTATTGAAAACTATTTTTGCAAACATTTTTGCCAAATATTGTGTCAATACTTAAATAACATTATGTTAAAATATTTGAACCCAGCAAACACAGAAATGTTCTTAAAATGTTTTTTCAAAACCTTTTAATAACATTTAAATGTCGGGTTATATAAAGGTCATGAAAACGTTTTTAAAACATTATTGAAAATATTTTGGGCAAACATTTTTCGCAAAATATTTTTCAACTAAAATAACATTCTGTTTAGAATGTTTTGTATCAAGTTTTCAAGAATGTTTTTGGAATGTTATTAAAACGTTTTATACCCTTTATATAACCCGACATTTAAACGTTTTCTGTAAAACATTTTTTTTGTTTGCTGAGCAGTAGATTATCAAAAAATGATTTTTAAGGTTATGAAAACGTTTTTTACTCTTAATATACCCTTTATATAACCCGACATTTAAACGTTTTCTGACAACCTTTTATAACCTTTTGCGAATGATGTCGAAAACGTTTTGTGTTTGCTGGGTTCTTATTAAACACGTTTATTCAAAACATTTTAATACGGTATTACATTCTAATTGACCAAAAATACATGTTTTTAAACAAAATGTGTCACTTAAAACCCACTTAAACATCAATAACATGCAAATTAAGCGTCACAATGGCATAATATTGCAAGTTACACATTATTGTAGGCAATTGCATATACATATATTTATGCAGTTAGAGATTTTACTTTATAATGTAAAAAAAAAAATAATCGACCAACCGACGTTTTTTTTCAAACCAAGTGAGGCCAAACATACACTTAGGAAAGAAATTAATACGTTAAATAATATTTGCACCTTTTTGCAATCCCAGAATTCAGAGGTCAAAGTGTATACAGCGGTCAAAATTCAAAATGACTTTTAATTTGGTAAAATCCAATTGCAAACTATTCATGTCATTTCAGGATTCAGAAAATATTATGGTCTGAGTTATATACCAGCGATCAATGTGTAGCAATTAGTGAATGGGGCTGGGGCAAGCTTAATTTATTGTTTTGTGATAGCGATCCAAAACCGAATAGTTTGCACAATCTACATGTAGATCTAGATTTTTTACTAATTATAAGGAAACGCCACCACTGAATGGGTATTGTTCTGTTTCACTGTGTTTAAAATAATTAACGAAACATCTCATGTTTGTAAACTATTCCTTATTTAGATATTATTGTTGTAACAATTCGAGTATTGTGAGACCTTTTCATCAAAATCGGACGACATTTTCTGTGATGACCCGTGTGGAGCCATAATGTTGACCTTCGACCTTTTCGCTAATAACTAAGGATGTTTAATAAAATGAAAGCTCTGTCACCGTTGGTCATTAGTCCAGGAATGTAGATGTATCACTATTAAATATTCTTTTTAGTGCCACACCCGGGCACCCATGATGATAGCGGTCTCCCAGATTTGTTCCCTTATTTATTATTGGTCTTTGTCATTCGTTTCAGGAATGCCTCCAACAATAAGAAGACCACGAGAATGGGATTACCTGATGCCTCACGTTTGCAAATATTGCAGACGGAGGTTCTTTAATAATAATCCTGCATATCTGAGTCATCTACGTCATCATGAGCTGTGGATTCGTGCATACTGGTATGACTATAAGAAGAAGATGATACCGATACCAAGAAAGAAAAACGTCGGCGATGATAGCAGAAGAGATGATTGTTTGAATTCGTCATCGCTTCACGTTTATATTAACGAAGAATGTACGGGTGGAAATGACTGTGATAGAGGCTTCACACAATCAATGAGCTGGAAAAAACGAATCCATAGAAAAGAGACGCCTTACAAATGTCAATACTGCAACAAAAATTTCACACATTCATGTCACTTAAAAAGACATGAACGAATTCATACGAAAGAGAAGCCTTATAAATGTCAACACTGCAGTAAAGGCTTCACACAGTCTGGTAACTTGAAAACACATGAACGAATTCATACCAAAGAGAAGCCTTATATTTGCCAATACTGTAATAAAGGCTTCGCATCGTCTGGGCACCTGAAAGAACATGAACGAATTCATACGAAAGAGAAGAATTACATATGTCAATACTGCAACAAAGGCTTCATATGGTCAAGTCACTTGAAAACACACGAACGAATTCACACGAAAGAGAAGCCTTATAAATGTCAATACTGCAACAAAGGCTTCACGGAGTCTAATACCTTGAAAAGACATGAACGAATTCATACCAAAGAAAAGCCTTATATTTGCCAATACTGTAATAAAGGCTTCGCATCGTCTGGGCACCTGAAAGAACATGAACGAATTCATACGAAAGAGAAGAATTACATATGTCAATACTGCAACAAAGGCTTCATATGGTCATGTAACTTGAAAACACACGAACGAATTCATACGAAAGAGAAGCCTTATAAATGTCAATACTGCAACAAAGGCTTCACGGAGTCTAATACCTTGAAAAGACATGAACGAATTCATACCAAAGAAAAGCCTTATATTTGTCAATACTGTAATAAAGGCTTCACAACGTCTGGGCACCTGAAAGAACATGAACGAATCCATACGAAAGAGAAGCCTTATATATGTCAATACTGTAATAAAGGCTTCACACGGTCAAGTAGCTTGAAAGAACACGAACGAATTCATACGAAAGAGAAGCCTTATAAATGTCAATACTGCAGTAAAGGCTTCACACAGTCTAGTAACTTGAAAACACATGAACGAATTCATACGAAAGAGAAGCCTTATAAATGTCAATACTGCAATAAAGGATTCACAGAGGCAGGTGCCTTGAAAGATCACGAACGAATTCATACGAAAGAGAAGCCTTATATTTGCCAATACTGCAGTAAAGGTTTTATAAAGATAGGTAACTTGAAACAACATGAACGAATTCACACGAAAGTGAAGCCT
Source organism: Amphiura filiformis (assembly GCF_039555335.1). Classification (NCBI taxonomy): domain Eukaryota; kingdom Metazoa; phylum Echinodermata; class Ophiuroidea; order Amphilepidida; family Amphiuridae; genus Amphiura; species Amphiura filiformis. The sequence continues at coordinate 13,251,273 of NC_092647.1, forward strand.
ATAATATATGTCAACACTGTAATAAAAGCTTCACAACTTCAGGTATCTTGAAATCACATGAGCGAATTCATAGCAAATAGAAGCATACAAACGTAAGGTTTGTAATAAAGGCTTCACGCGTCTGGTATTTTGAAAGAATACGAACGAAGGAGTGTTCCAATATCTGTGATTCACACCACACAAAGCAGAAACCCTTTATGTAGATTCTTCTGCATTGATGTTTCACAACATCAGGTAACACGAAAAGGCACGAACGAATTCAAGCCGAAGTGAAGTATTACTGACACCAATGATGCCAATAAGGGAACAAACCAAAAGATCGATGACGTCCTATAAACGAAACTAGTTTCGTTTAGGGGGGAGGGGGTAAAAATACTCGATTACGTTTGTACATAAACATCGGTCTCAAGAATGTGTCATTATTATTGTTATATCAAATTTTTCAACATTCCATTAATACGTTTCTGACGTTTTAAAAATGTTTTGAATAAGTTATATTTTGGCTTTTGGTTTAGACAAAAACGTTTTAATAACATTAAAATGTCGGGTTATATAAAGGTAATGAAAACGTTTTTAAAAACGTTTTGTATGAAAACACACTATACAACAATATTTTTTAATGTTTTCAAAATGTTATTGTAAACTATTTTTGCAAACATTTTTACCAAATAATTTGTTAACACTTAAATAACATTATGTTAAAATATTTGCGCCCAGCATACACAGAAATGCCAATGTCACTTGAAAAGCTTTGAAATCCAATTAAATGAAAGAAATCTCTCTTTTTTTGTTAAAATTCATGGGTCTTTCGGAGCTGCCTGGTCCAAAAACAGGGGTCTTCGCGGGGGAGCATACCCACAAAGTCATTTGTGTCAACAAGTGCCATATCCGTGATCCGTGTTTATGAACTGTGACATTATAATTATATTTCACCAGTTCACCCACAGTATTTTAATACTGTGGGTAAAATAAAAGCTATCGCACTAGCAGAAGTTGGTTTCAAAGTCTAGTTATTTTTGTTCATTTATAGGCCCTATATACTTATTTTTGTGGTGAGATGCTGAATAGCTAGATTTTGTCCCTGAGCTTTTATAATGATAATTAAAATGAATTTTATTTTCACTGATATCAGTCTTGATTAACGTTAGTTTCGTGAATCATAACGTTTCCATTTGACCTATTTTTGAGAGGTTTTGACGAGTAATGTTTAAAACATATTCGAGCGGTGTTTTTTTTTCTAGCTTTGAATTTACTGACCTTTAGACGGTGATTCGTATTCTGTTCAGTCTGTTCAAAGGACTCGGACTTCCTTGCGAGAGTGAGAAAGAGAAGGGGAAGCCGGAGAAAGAGAGCGAGGGAGGAGAGAGGGAGGGAGTGAGAGAGGGAGAACACGGAGAATGGCTTCTATCAACAAAGTATTTTTTTTTAAATTATTTTTGTATATCAATATTTGCTCTAGATATCCCACAAAACTAATTCTTTTTTAAAGACAGTTCTTGTTTTAAGAGGACACAACACTAAATCCTTCCGCATTTGGTGTAACTATGGGAGAAAAAGGTGGTGTAAGGGAGCTATAATTTTCTTCGGAAGGGGGGGGGGGGTGGCAAATATACGTGGGCGTCAAAAATTTTGGAAAGAAAAATAGGGGGGGATCATAGAATTTTGATGACCAAATGTAGGGAGTCACAAGATGACCACAGATATAGTGTGTTTATTTATTCAAAAAGACTTATTTCAATACAATTTTAGCCTGTTTAGGGGGTAAGCTTTATTGCTGGTGGTAGGGGGTCATACCATGTAATTGTTGCCGAAATGGGGGGAGGAGTCGCAATTTTACTGACGCGGTGACGCCAATTTTTTGTAAATTTTGGACCCAAGTTCCGAAGAAATTGATAGACCCAAACAAGCACCGGAGCGAAATACATCAGACTCTCACGGGCACCAAATATGAGTGAATCGTGCTTGTTTCTGCGCTACGAAAACAAAAGAGTATTATACCTAAACATTAAAACTATAAGGAAGCAAGATTGTCGGCTGAAATTCATGAGGCCGCTGTTTAAGTGCCTATAGCTCAAAAGTTCCGACTGAATTGTTCGTAAAAAATTTAATTTTTATTAAATTTCAGACTTTAAGAAAATCCATTTGAAACTTCCACAACTTTGTCACAAAGGGTGTAAAAATTAACGCAGGGCTGTGCAATAAATATGAGCCCCACCTCCACGGGTAAGAAAAGGTGTGCCAACCAGTGCCAACACTCCCCCTCCCTCCCCCGCTCTCGGCCAGCCTAAATCTGCCAATATGCAAACTTTAAATATCCTAGATATAATGATGCAAGCAGGAAATTCATTGCAGATTTGAATGTTTCTGTATAAGTGTTTCCTAAGCCTGGTAAAGATGCACTGTAAATTGTCAAAAACTGGCCCCCCCACCCCTGTGTACGAGCTATGACGTTAAAAGTATTACAGTTAGTTAGTTTCATCATTTCAATTTTATTCATAATACACATAAAAACAGAGATATTGAAAAGGAATACATTTAAGGCCAGACAGGGGGTTGAGAAGGTACACGACCAGGCTCAAACATCCGCAGGCATATTAAACAACAGCACAATACAACATATGAATGAAGGTTATAAAGGAATACATCAATAATATTTTAAATTAGATATAATATTGCATAAGTTGACAGGGACCCGCCCCGAAACAATTGCACTAAAACGATAAAATATGGTCTAAAAGACGGCATTTTGATTTAAATCGACCAGTCATGGTCATACTTTGAGTAAACAAGAATTCCTGAAAAAAATTGGTGTCAGTTCCAATTTACAATGTAATTATTATTTTAATGTGCACTGCAGCACTGACAAGAACATTTAGTGGTAGTTCATTTATCATTAAATAGGCCTATACACTTACATTCTTACATAGGCCTACGTGTTTTGGCGCAACGTCAGCCTTCTATTCTTCAATTTTTTCACAGGAGGAAGATGGCGAATTTCATCATTCGATATCAGCAAAGTATCAGGCCCTTGCAACTCCTATACCAGCGCAATATAAAAAGATTTTTGTTTAATTAACACTGGATGTTTTATAAAAAAAATATTGTATGTGATAAAGAAGGGGCTGGTGGTTTATTTGTGTAAAGGTCAAAATAGGTTTAGGATTGGGTCAGGACTCTTGTTTCGTCATCTTCCTTCATCCAAGACCACAGTCTTTGAACCTGCTCATTGTCTGGTGCTTTTTTTTTTCTTTTTTTTTTTTCTTTTTGTAATTTTGATTTTGAAATGGAGCCTTGATCTTTGATTCGCCACCAGCTCCAAGTACAGATAAAATACAAAAAGCTGAAAAGGGAAAAAAAAAAAAAAAAAAAAAGATGTGGACACCGTCGGCTTCCCCCGTGTATTATCCGCCGGTGCCATTATCACGTGACTGTAGAAAAATGCTGCTGCCACACCAGATATAGGCTAAGTAAAACAGCGTATTACTATCAAGACTTATGTTTAAAAGCTGTCCTCGGATCGATGCGTCAAGTTTCCAGTTTATCACATTACGTGCTCTATATTAGTCCATGTCGATATTATTCAAGACAGAGATTGCGTCTGACGTCATCTGTCAAAGTCGTTGATGATGACTTGCTAAACCCGGCGCCTAATTTTAAGCTTACTGTCAATTTTGCACCTTCAAACATACAAACCATCTCAAAAGTTAGGTCTTTATAGTAGGAAACTTTTTTTAGCGAAGGCACCATGTCAACAATGCCTAGAAAAGTTGCTTTTTGCCTTGTAAAAGTACGTAATTTTTCGCCATTTCCTGGTATCAGCATGGAAGCAGGTCGATTCGCACCCAAACCAATTCGTCCACAGTTGACTTGGCCATATGCCAATTCATGCATTTGGCCCCAAGCTACATGTAAGTCAGCCACAAACCAATTCGATATTGACCAAAAGGGATAAACGATTTAATATGTTAATGAATATATGTGACCGTCCATCACGAAACAGCTGTAAAGTCGGCTCGCGGTCAATTTTGTTTTATTTCGTGTTTAGAAAATAATATCATAAGCTTTAAAATGAAAAATCATTTGACTCCAAACGATATCCAGAAGTAAAAAAACAAGGGGGTTAAGTGCACATCCGTACAAAAAAGTGACTATAGATGAGGTGACATATGATGTCACATGTTTACATTCAGACCGCCCTCTGTTGTTTCAAAGCAGGCAAAATAACACAGAAGTGTCTATGACAGACCACATAAATATCTTTAAAACTCAACTTTTAAAAACCTTTAAAGCTTTGTGTGATATTATGTATATAGCTTGATGCATTTATAAACAAGATTGATACCATTTTTTGTATAGTTTGCTTTGAAACCAAAGTTAATGAATAAAATCAACTTCGTCCATGTAAACTATAGTGTTTTTTGCCTGACAGTTTTGATCACAGATCAACAGAGGGTGTATCAAATGTAAACACATGTCACCTCATCTATATCTCATTAACCGATGATCCTAAAGATTTGCGACCACTGACTTTTCTGTTCCTTTTTGACATATGGCACGACTCTCTAGGATATTTGGCTAAAATTTTAAAAAAGTGACTATTATCTTATTAACCAATGATCCTACAGATATGCGACCACTGACTTTTTTTTTTGTTCCTTATGATGACCAAGGGAAAAGTTTGACATATCTCACGACTCTGTAGGAAATGATGTACATCATCATCATCATACATCATTTTATTTTCATTCAAATCGACATACAAAATATATATAAAAGACACAATGAGGAGATGCTCAAAAGGCCCAAAGGCCTGAAGCGAGCACCCCCTTACACTGCCTTAAGTTACAACATACAATTACAAATAAAAGAAAAAAGAAAGAGGAGAATAACATGCAAAGAAAGAAGCAATATAAATATTTATAACATTTCATATAGACATTAGACAGTTCACAGAAGAAATTGATAGTTGGGGTGGAGATGGGTGGGGATGGGTGAGGTCATTAGGTCATTAAATAATGCCTAAATATTATATGTAATTTTTTATTAGACTTTTCTTTATTTGTAACTTAAACTGGTTTACTGATTTTGCCATCTTTATATATTTATTAGTAATAATCCATTTCCTAGGACCGGCAGCTCACCGGAAGCCCGTGTTGTGAGGGCCACACACTGCGGCTACGTACAGATACGCGAACGCTGACTTTTTTTTTTGTTCTTTATGACCAGAGGAAAAGTGCGACATATCACACGACTCTTTAGGATATTTGGTTTAAAAGATAGAGGGTTAAGTGCACAAAGTACAACGAATTGGTTTGTGACCGAATGCAAGACATCAAGGCATCTAAATATACAGATTTGGTGTAAAAACAACGGTTATGGAGAAAATCACGAAATAGTTAAATTTGGCCAACTTTTTTTGTACATCAATATACAGGGTTCGAATTAGCATGTGGGCGAATTGGTTTGGGGCTGAATTGACGAATAGTATTAATATCGATATTGATATTTTTACAGAGCACGCGATATTTCGATATGATGATTTGAATTGTCACGTGATCGTCAAACCTGTAGGAGAAGGTGTCAGTTCTGCAGGACTGAATGAAAGATTTTGAACATTTATCAAAGTCCCGTTTCATTGGTTTTTGGCCTTTTGAAACTAGGGGAAAATGGAACTCAAGTTACACTTGTTGGAGTTTGTGATGATGCCTCTACTGCTATTTCAATACAAAATAACTTTGCGTCATAATTATCATTAGAGTGTCAACTTTACGATGAAGTATGATTTTTAGGCTTACCATGTTTGTCTTTTTGAAAAAACAAAACAAATTTAGGTGGCTACGTGCAGCCAATTTGCCTACACAATAATTCAAAACACCGCGTAACCTTAAGCATGTTAAGCCACTATAAAGTTATATCTGTCTGTGACACTAACAAAAAAACAAAGGGCCAAAATCTGAATCTTGATGATTTTTACGATAGGCCTACATGCACCGGATGAGCAAATCACTAAATAAACCATAACATAATGGATAAACTTGACTAAATCAATAAACTGTGTACGTAAATGTTTTGTTTCTTTGCATAGTACTTGACCTTTGGTCATGTTGGTTATGATTACAAGATGAGCATCAATTACACGGTATAAGCAATTTAAGCATTTCTTATGAAGCAACAATCATCATTTTTATACTTCGACCATTGATGCCGTCTTCAAGTTACAATCGAGTACTTTTTATGATGTTTATGCGTCACGCATCAGTCTAGTCGTATATGTAGCAGGTAAAAGTAAAGAGAAGGTGAATTCACACGGAAACCTGGGAACATTACTAACAATTTGAGCATCGGAATAAAGAAGAGTGGATTGTATTATCATCAGTTGTAGTTCATAGTCATCATTCGTTTATTTCAAAGTAAGTAAAATCTTCGTTTAAATTGCTGCCTCTAAATTGTGTTGATAAACCACCGCATACTTTAATAGCAATATCATGATATAGCAGAAAGCGTCCGCTAGCCCGGGGGGGGTGCGGCTCACATGTGACATACGGTGATGTGCCGCCCGCTCCAATGGGTCGGTTTTTCACAAGAGAGACTTAGACATGAGGCTGCTTTCTAGATATAAGAAAATCCCTAGATATGGGTCAGGGTTTTCAACCAATGATCAATCATACAGATACGGAATGCGACTGTGGACTTTTTTTTTTTTGACACACGACTCTGTAGGATAATTGGTTAACAAGATACAGAGTTAGGCACAAAGTACAATAAGTGACTTTATCCCATTAACCAATGATCGTACAGATACGCGACCGCGACTTTTTTGTTCCTTATTAGTACCAGAGGAAAGGTTTGACATATTGTACGATTCTGTAGGATAATTGGTTAAAAAGATACAGAGTTAAGTGCACAAAGTACAATAAGTGACTATATCTCATTAACCAATGATCCTACCATGGAAATAGTACTACAGATATGCGACCGCTGGCTTTTTTTTTTGTTCCTTATGACCAAAGGAAAAGTTTGACATATCGCACGACTCTGTAGGATAATTGGTTAAAAAGATACAGAGTTAAGTGAACAAAGTACAATAAGTAACTATATCTCATTAACCAATGATCGTACAGATACGCGACCGCTGACCTTTTTGTTCCTTATGACCAGAGGAAAAGTTTGACATATAGCATGTATTCGCTACTTGCACGGTTCCGCCATTATGCACTATGTGCGGGGAGAGCCTCGAACTGGCAGCATACATGAATGGGAATTGAACTAGTCATAACGTTCTGTGTAAGGTTACATAATTCTTCCTTTCATGTATGCTGCCAGTTCGAGGCTCTCCCCGCACATAGTGCATAATGGCGGAACCGTGCAAGTAGCGAATAGCACGATTCTCTATATTTGGTTTTATAGATCGATAGAGGGTTAAGGGAAGGGGTATGAACGTTTGGACAGTATTCATTGTGGGACATTAGCATGATTAGAGCACATCAGACATATCGAATTGCATTCTGAATACGAAGAATGTCCTTCTGATATCAAATAATTTTGATTTTTTGAAATTCGCAATGTAATACACATTTTATGGCAAATCATTAAAATTGATATTTTGATATTTAACAGTACTTGAAGTAAACTTTATAAATCTGATGATTCATACTTAAAGTGTATGTAGGTGGGATGAAAAGCCGACGATCAATTGAGAATTTTGACCTTTGTATTGAAGATTTGGATTTTTCCCAAAACACCAAAAACAAATAGGTCTTTTTGGAAAAAATCCATATCTGCAATATGAAAGGTCAAAATTTTCAATTGATCGTCGGCTTTTCCTTCCAGCTACATACACTTTAAAATATATCATTGGATTTATAAAATTTATTTCGAGGACTGTTATATATCAAAAATTTGAAAAATATCAAATTTTAATAATTTGTCATAAAATTTGTATTATATCGTGAATTTCAAAAAATTAAAATTATTTGATATCAGAAAACATGCTTCGTATTCAAAATGCAATTCGATACGTCTGAGGTGCTCTCATGTCCCACAAAAAATACTGTTGAAACGCCATAAACGCTCATTCTAGATCCCTTAAGTGCACACAATTTTTAAAAAGTGACTATATCTCATTAACCAATGATCCTACAGATATAAGACCGCTGACTTTTTTGTTCCTTATGACCAGAGGAAAAGTCCGACATATCGCACGACTCTCTAGGATATGTGGTTAAAAAGATAGAGGTTAAGTGCACAAAGTAGAAAAAAGTAACTATATCTCGTTAACCAATGATCCTACAGATATGCGACAACTGACTTTTGTATTCCTTAAGACCAGAGGAAAAGTTTGACATATCGCACGACTCTCTATGGTGATTGGTTTAAAAACTGATATTTTCAAATTGACGTATAGTGACGTATATTTATTGCTTAGCTTTCCCTCCGGGCTTTCCTTTTAAAGGAAATTTTATAAATTAAAGATTTTTTGTCAATTTATCACCACGCATGCTCAATACAATTAGTTTAAAAACCTCTAGTCTCCGTGGGAGAGCGAGGGCGAGTTAGCGCAGCGGTAGTTCACTCGTATGGGGTTATATCAGATGAGAAATTGTTTTTAGGTACCGCACCGCTCCCCGCAGCCCCGCACCGCTCCCCGCAGCCCCGCACCGCAGTCCCGCACAGCAGAGGCTTGGCTATAATAGTCGTCCATTGGCTAATTTTGAAATTTGAATTTTTTTTTATTTAGAAGCCCATTGGGTTAGGGTTATGGTTAAAGTTAGTGTTTATTATGAATATTTATAAGTACAGGGTGTCCCAAAAATTCCTTTACCATTAAAGTGATCTCTTCTACAAATTATCATAATATGGACGGATTCGTGCAAAGAGGAAACTTGAACAATTGCTTTGATACCTTTACTTGACCAGTTTCCTTGTGAATGTTGAAGCATATCAAATCACGTGTAATGTTTTTTAATAGACTGTGTTTTAACAGTGTTGATCACAAAACGATGCATAGGCCTACAATGTTTAAAAATGCTTTACGATATCGACACCTTTTCCTAATTTCAGGTTGGTGTTTCTATCGCTGCTGAAGTTCAAGATTGTATAAATTAACAGAGCAGCTTTTCATTGCAGGGAAAAACACATCATATCATGAGTAAAATTAAATCATTTACTTTAATAAATTATTATATGCGTTTTCCTTGGTCTCAAATGAAATTGCTTTAAATATAAATGATAAACGCAGTACCTCAACTTTGAAGTGTATGCAGGATGAGGGTCCAATATGAAAATCTACACAAAGGGCTTGCCATTTCAACCATTTAGCTATTCAAAACCATAGTTTAATCATGGGGTGTTTTTTGTGGGATTTTTAAAAACCTCCTTTTTCCAACCTCCCCCTCTTCCACACTCCCAGAATAATGAATACATTATGTACATGTAGTGTCAAAAATAGCTCTACGATGACCTTGACTGGGGGTATATAACTCTTAGCGGTGCGGGGCTGCGGTGCGGGGCTGCGGGGAGCGGTGCGGTACGTAAAAACAATTTCTCATTTGATATATTATAGCGGGGCTGCGGTGCGGGGCTGCGGGGAGCGGTGCGGTACCTAAAAACAATTTCTCATCTGATATAACCCCATACACTCGCTTTGCACCACTGAGGTCCCGGGTTCAAGCCCCGGCGCGGCCCAAGGACTCATCATGTGCACTTGGTTTCTCCCGATTCCATGCTCGCTCTCGGAGGTTTTTTCCGGGATCTCCGGTTTCCTCCTGCTTTCAAAAAATCGGTGATTAGTTGTTTGGTTATCAAAAACTCCCTTCACCCAATGGAATTTGGGGAGCTGCACAGATAATTGGTGGATGTTACAATCTAAGTGCGGATAGGTCTGCGCCTGAGGTTCGGCTGCAACTGGCCTAGATGATGCGATCTGATTGTGATGATTCACTATGGCAGCGGAATTACAGCGCTTTGAATCCTTCAAGATCTAGATGGGATGGAAAAGGTGCTATATAAATCCGAAATTTATTACCCGTCTAACCGAATTGTGCTCCTTCGTCAAAACAAACCATTTCAGTGACGGAGGAACACAAACCGACTGGAACCGAGACAAATCAACCTCTATCCAGAAAAGAAACTATCAATTTGGTCTAAAAACACAATTTTCTCTGAAAATAGTGACATTTTATATTTTTATATTACACAATATCATCACTTGAAAAAAATTTTTGATGAAATTATCATAAATATTTAAATGAAGGTAATATAATTTACTATGTTCAGCCTTTTCTCCATGCCCCTATGTTCGATTCAGAAGTAAACACTAATGTGAGGAATTAATATGGACTCAAATTTTTGTGTCTTGTAATAGCGATGGATATCGCAACTGTAGCGACCCAAATCCGAATAGTTTGCACAATCTAGATCTATTTTTACTAATTTAACATCGCAACTGAATGGGTATTGATATGTTTCACTTTGTTTAAAATAAGTAACGAAACATGTCATGTTTATAAGCTATTCCTTATTTAAATTGTTATAACAAGTCGTGTATTCTGAGACCATTTTCATCAAAATCGGAGGAGATTTTTTGTGTTGACCGTTGAGCCATAATGTTGACCTTCGACCTTTTCGCTAACAACTAAAGATGTTAAAATAAAAGCTCTGTACTATTTCTGTTGATCATTAGTATGATCATATGAAATTTATAAAATAAAATACACAGAAAAGAAGTCCACTTAAATATCCGTTTTAATAGTGCCACACCTATGATAGCGGTCTCTCAGATTTGTGAAATTGCTTTATTGATACTATACATAATTGGTTTTGGTCTTTGTCATTCGTTTCAGGAATGCCTCCAAAAATAAGAAGACCACGAGAATGGGATTACCTGATGCCTCACGTGTGTAAATATTGCAGACGAAGGTTCTTTAATAATAATCATCGATATCTGCGTCATCTGCGTCATCATGAGCTGTGGATTCGTACATACTGGTATGACTATAAGAAGAAGATGATACCGATACCAAGAAGAAAGATGAACATCTCCGATGCTAGTAGGAGGGATTGTTTGAAATCATCATCTCTTGGCATTTATGTTAAGGGTCAATGTAAGGGTGGAAATAACTGTAATAAAGGGTTTACAAAGTCAACGAGCTTGAAAACCATGAACGAATCCATAGAAAAGAGAGACTCGCAAACGTCGGTACTGCAACACAAATTTCACACAGTCATGCAACTTGAAATCGCATGAACGAATTCATACAAAAGAGAAGCCTTATAAATGCCAATACTGCAATAAAGGCTTCACACAGTCAGGAGGCTTAAAAAGACATGAACTAACCCATACAAATGAGACACTTCATAGATGCCAATACTGCGACAAAGGATTCGTTGTGTTAAGTAAGTTGCAAATACATGAACGAATGCATACCACAGAGAAGCCTTATAAATGCCAATACTGCAATAAAGGCTTCACACGGTCAGGTGACTTGAAAAAACATGCACGAATTCATACGAAAGAGAAGCCATATAAATGTCAATACTGTAATAAGGGCTTCACACAGTCAGGTGCCTTGAAAACACATGAACGAATTCATACGAAAGAGAAGCCCTACATATGTCAATACTGTAATAAAGGCTTCACGGAGTCAGGTAGCTTGAAAGCACATGAACGAACCCATACCAAAGAGACGCCTTACAAATGTCAATACTGTATTAAAAGCTTCACACAGTCTAGTCACTTGATAAGACATGAAGGAACTCATACAAAAGAGAAGCCTTATAGATGTCAATACTGTAATAAAGGCTTCACACTGTTAGGTGACTTGAAAACACATGCACGAATTCATACGAAAGAGAAGCATTATAAATGTCGATACTGTAATAAAGGCTTCACACAGTCAGGTGACTTGAAAAGACATGAACGAATCCATACCAAAGAGAAGCCTTACATATGTCAGTATTGCAATAAAGGCTTCACGCAGTCATCTTACTTGAATATACATGAACGAATTCATACGAAAGAGAAGCCTTACATATGTCAATACTGTAATAAAGGCTTCACACAGTCAGGTAACTTGAAAAGACATGAACGAATTCATACCAAAGATTAGCCTTATAAATGTCAATACTGCAGTAAAGGTTTTGTAGTCGCAGGTAATTTGAAATCACATGAGCGAATTCATACGAAAGAGGACATGATGCAGTCATGTCTACAGTAGAATTCATCTCGACCTTTGCAGGACTTAACCCCATTAAAAGCTATTAAACCAAGATAACACTCATTGAAACAGCTCAACTGATTAAATCGGATCTTCTCTGGCTGTGCACATGTGACTGTTTTCATGTGCGATATCGCAATAAAGTTTGCGTATTATAGCTTCAGTTGGGTAACCGATTATAAAGGAAACGAAAGGAAACAATGGTATGTGTACTTTTGTTCACGAAATGAGACAATGGCGTGCTTTTTGTAAACCAGCATTCTTGAAAATGAGCAACATAATGATTGTTGACTTAACACGGTTTGGAAATAATTTCTTCATATTTTTGGTGTTATCTGTCGTTTATATATCCTTCCTAAAACACAAAAGTACGACCCTCTCCAAACACCTAAATTAGCTAAAAATTTAGGACATGTTACAAAACTATATTTTCTAGAACTTTAGAAGAGTACTTTTAATATTGGCCGGTTATTTTTCACACAGCGACGTTAACTAGTCATATCCCCATTCTTTTAACGTAGGGCTATTTGTAGAGGTCACGCGTCAATGGGAAAGAGCACTGTGTATTGTGTATAGGAAAACGGACAGTAACTGCAGTATGAGCCATATAAATGCCAATACTGCAACAAAAGCTTCACACCGTCAAGTAATTTGAAAAAACATGCACGAATCCATACTGAAGAGAAGCCTTACTAATGTCAATACTGTAATAAAGGCTTCACACGGTCTAATAACTTGAAAACACATGAACGAATCCATTCCAAAGAGAAGCCTTATATTTGCCAATTCTGTAATAAAGACTTCACAACGTCTAGTCACTTGAAATTACATGAACGAATTCATATGAAAGAGAAGCCATATAAATGTCAATATTGTAATAAAGGCTTCAAACGGTCTTGGGAATTGAAACCACATGAACGTACACATACTAATGAAAAACCTTATATTTGCCAATATTGCAGTAAAGGATTTGTACATATAGGTAACTTGAAAAGACATGAACGAATTTACACGAAAGAGACGCCATGATTATAAATCTCAATATTGTAAGAAAAGCTTCACACGGCCAAGTAACTTGAAATCACATGAACAAATCTATGCCAAAGATAAGCCATATAAATGTCAAGCCTGCAGTAAAGGATTTGGAGACTATAGGTAACTTGAAAAAACATGAGCGAATCTATGCCAAAGAGAAGCCTTATACTGTACTAAAGGCTTCACTACGTCTACAGTCTATAATATCGAATTGATTAATTCGAATTAAACAATTCATCGAGTGGCCATGGGCAGCACCATTAGACATGTTACAAGACTATCAAGTGACAGGTGATGGACCGTACACACACAAAAGAATAGGAACTTTTTTGATAATTTTCACCAAGGTTACTCAAAACTTACCTAGCTAATTTATTATACAGCAGGGGTCTCTGCTTCTTTAAGATGTTATGAAAAACTTAATTTAAAAAATATTTACCGACGGAAATAAAAATCCATCGACGGATAGTCTTGCTATGCTCTCACAAACTTAGAAAAAAATCTGAAAAATCCAAAATTTTGGTCTAAAAATTGGCCAAGGTTACTGCTGTCCCATTCAAAAGCACAGGAAGACCACCTGCAGCGTTGAGGTCAACTTTCTAGACTTCCTGTCTACTGGCAGTAATGGCTACTACCCAGTGCTAACATCAATGAATTGTTTAATTCGAATTAATCAATTCGATATTATAGACTGGTCTAGTCACTTGAAATCACATGAACGAATTCACACAAAAGAGAAGCCATATAAATGTTAATACTGCAATGAAGGCTTCACACAATCAGGAGGCTTAAACAGACATGATGAACTAACCCATACAAATAACACCATCCCAGCAAACACAAAACGTTTTCGACATCATTCGCAAAAGGTTGTCAGAAAACGTTTAAATGTCGGGTTATATAAAGGGTATATTAAGAGTATAAAACGTTTTCATAACCTTTAAAAACATTTTTTGATAATCTACTGCTCAGCAAACAAAAATGTTTTACAGAAAACGTTTAAATGTCGGGTTATATAAAGGGTATAAAACGTTTTAATAACATTCCAAAAACATTCTTGAAAACTAGATACAAAACATTCTAAACAGAATGTTATTTTGGGGTTGAAAAAATATTTTGCGAAAAATGTTTGCTCAAAATATTTTCGATAACGTTTTAAAAACGTTTTCATGACCTTTATACAACCCGACATTTAAATGTTATTAAAAGGTTTTGAATAAAACATTTTAAAAACATTTCTGTGTTTGCTGGGTTCAAACATTTTAACATAATGTCATTTAAGTATTGACACAATATTTGGCAAAAATGTTTTGCAAAAATAGTTTACAATAACATTTTTGAAAACATTTAAAAATATTGTTGTAGTGTGTTTTCATACAAAACGTTTTAAAACGTTATCATGACCTTTATATAACCCGACATTTTAATGTTATTAAAACGTTTTTACCTAAACCAAAAGCCAAAATATAACTTACTTAAAACGTTTTTAAAACGTTTTTGTGTTTGCTGGGATGCCATACCCATAAGTATACGGGTACAAGGCGTTATAGTCCGACACGTCGCTAGTCCGACACTCCGCTAGTTCGGCATGCCGCTAGTCCGAATCTAAAATACACTCTGCCAGTCCGACACGCCGACTTTCGGATTAGATCGAATTAGTGTATTTTGGACTCGGACTGTTGCAGTGGTTTCCATTTTCGGACTAGCTTGGACTAGTGCAGTGTTTTTATTTTTTTACTGACGCACCCCTAAGCTGACTAGTCTCAGCCCCTAAGTATAGGGAATTTGAGTAATCAGAGTAGCGGCGTGTCGGACTATAGAGGCGTGTCGGACTGAGCGGTGCGTTGCAAATACCATTATGAGCTTTGGCAAAAATTACATTGATCAATTCATAGCGAGCGTAGAATTGTATATAGTGAATATACCGCATTTTGAGTATACCGTACACGATAATCCTTGTATATATACCGATACCCTTGCTGTTTATAGTGAGACACAGTTACCGCGCAAATTATATACCAATTAACATTATCGTACATTTGCAATGACCCCGAGGTCACACGGGGAATGTGTAAAGATTGTGGCGCGAGCTATAAACAGCCCATTCAACAATATGATCATGGCGGTGAACATGCTTCTGTTTTGATAACTCTTGGGTGTGATAATCGTTCCGAATGAGCTGCGCGCATCCTACGCATCATGAAAAAGCTTCTACTTCCGGTAATACCGCACACAATTTATACTGGTGTGTTTATAGTGGGAATATCTCGCCACAATATCCTTCGATTTAGAAGGATATCGATATACCGTACATACATATACTGCTAGTGTTTATAGTGGGCAAGTATCCGGATAATCTCTAACCGGGTAGAAATTGTACCGCAATGTACCGCACATCTGCTCCCACTATAAACACGCTCACAGATATACTTTTGTAGGTCCTGAGGTTCTTGAGTCATGTTGTAAAGAGGGCTGTAACAACAATTCTTTTGTAATCCGTACATAACTCATTAACAACAATAAATCAAGCAAATTTTTAAAGTATTATGATTTTGTAGAATGCACTTTTGCAAAACATCTACGTGTTATTTTTCAATACACTTCTAGTGCCCGTTTCTATTCATCGTTATGTATTCTTCTCCCGTGCATTATTTTTGCGAACTACCCTTCATAGCCCAAATTATATAAACCTGCACGCTAAACAATGCATTATCTAAAACCCGCACGCTAAACAATAGATTCTAGATAATACGTGCACGCTCAAATACTAGAAATACTACTTTCACACAACTATATAGTAGAGTTAGGTGGCGCTTTCGACACAGAGGTCACATAACTATATAATTGTCTGTTCGGTATATATACCATCAAAAAAGTACGAATATACATTCTGTGGTGTTGAAATGGTATAGTTACAAACGGTGTTCTATTTTGCAAATATCATTGTCATAAATTATGATTAATGACCTCAAATAAATCAAACATCAAATGAGAATAATCGAGCTTCTATTAATTAAAAAGGGCCAAAAACAGGTGGATCATAATTACACAAGATGACACTATTGCAAAAAATTCAGCATTTTATAAATGAAATACATGTAGGCCTATATCTAAAATAACATGGCCGGGCCTGGAAAAACACACTAGCGCATAATATCATGATCATGCTTTATAATACTGAACAAATTGTAAAATCCCAATGTCGTGTGTTTTAATATAAGTAGATTTTTTAAAGTTCAAATTATAGAGCTATAAAGTCCAGTTGATATGTTTTTTTCTCATCTCAATTCACCGTACTTGTAGTAGGCCTACTAGTCGGACATCTAAATTGATCGTTTCCAGTGAACTGGTTCAGTGCTCTCTGTGTTCATAAAGTCAATTGGTTACAAACCATGCGTGAATAAGTTACTAAAGTATGACGTATGGCGCAATCGATACCATTGAGCGTGTTTATAGTGAGACAATCTTTCCGTTATTTAGCTAAACTACCGCGTAGTCTAGATTTGCAATGGTTAGTAAAACATAAACAAATATAGACTGCGTGGCAGTCCAGCTAAATACCGCATAATCTGGCTCACTATAAGTTAACTTATACAGGGATTGATTTTCTTTACCAGTTAAATTTTACCTAGCTGGTCAATGACCTGACGGTGTTTTTAAAATGTAAGATATTTTCCCTAATATTAAAACTAATATAATGAATGCAGCAATTAATATTGCCTATTGTTTTAATACACTCAAAGTGTATGACGGATAATGTACACGTGCAAATGCATTCGTCAAGATAATTGCACTTGCCATGGAGTTATTGCATTTATCTCTCGAGCCTATCGGCTCTCGAGCTAAATGCAATAACTCCACGGCGCGTGCGATTATCTTGACTAATGCATTGCACTCAGTTCATTATCCTTATCATAATATATTGATTTAGATAATGAAAAGGGAATTTTTGGCTGCTTCGACCAACAATACCTCGGGTACCCTTAACGAAAAGTGATTGGACAATGTTTCCAGATAAGACATAAACCACTGACGAATCAGCATTAGCAGTGGCGGCACCAGGAATTTATTTTCGGGGGCATGGGGGAGGCAAAGTGAATTTCGACAAATTTTGCGCGAAATTACCGCAAAAAGTGGAAATTTACGTAATTTGGGGGCGGGACTTGCCTCAAAACTGAGGGGGGGGCAAGAAAAAAATAATAGTGGGAATAAGTGGGAATCGTGCGTGTTCGATTTTAGTGCAGCGTATACCGTTCAAATTTTAAAACTAAACCATATGTGGGTAAATTCATTTTTTTTAAATAGATGCACTATCTAATTCTGCACATTATGACCCCTCATTGAATGCAATGTGACCATTGGGTGAAGGAAGTTTTTGATAACCAAACAACTAATCCCGATTTTTGCGATACAGGAGGAAACCGGAGATCCCGGAGAAAACCTGCGAGAGCGAGCATGGAATCGGGATAAACCAAGTGCACATGAGTCCTTGGGCCGCGCCGGGGTTTGAACCGGGTCCTCAGTGGTGCAAAGCGAGGGAATTACCGCGGTATATTCACTATAAACACGCTCTATGTGAACTCAGCCTAAGTGAATAATCCCGGGAATAGAGGTTATCCACTTTACTCATGCGTGACTTCTAACAAAAGGCGCTGATTGCCGTAGTATTCCTCATTCAAACCAATTCAATGCACGACCTCGGTGTTACCTGCATGGCGGGCTATTTTGAAGCAGTCATGGTTGCACATGCAGGTACTTCTTTTGAAATTCCTAAACAAGGTATAGCAGTCGCTGATAGGATATGCAACTTATAGAACACGGATAACCTCTAGTGTATAGGCCTATAATGTTTAAATTACATCTTCGCATACCACTGAATGTTATTTCAAACTTTAAGCTAGGTGTGATTGCTGACTACCTCAAACCTTTGGTCACCGAAATAAAATAGGTAATTTTACCTATAGGCATACCTATAACTAAACATCCACTTTTTAATAATATCCATTTGAACACACTCTTCATTATTCCGCTTATAATTATGTCACTTTCACATTGTCACATAAAATTGTAGCCTTAAGGGATCTAAAATGAGCGTTTATTGCGTTTCGACAGTATTTTTGTGGGACATGAGAGCACCTCACACCTATCGAATTGCATTCTGAATACGAAGCATGTCTTTCTGATATCAAATAATTTTCATTTTTGAAAATCACAATATAATACAAATTTTATGACAAATTATAAAAATTTGATATTTTTCAAATTTTTGATATATAACAGTACTCGAAGTAAATTATATCTAATGACATATTTTAAAGTGTATGTAGCAGGAGGAAAAGCCGACGGTCAATTGAAAATTTTGACCTTTCATATTGAAGATATGGATTTTTTCCCAAAACGACCTAAATTTTTTTGGTGTTTTGGGGAAAAATCCATATCTTCAATACGAAAGGTCAAAATTTTCAATTGATCGTCGGCTTTTCATCCCACCTACATACACTTTAAGTATAAATCATCAGATTTATAAAGTTTACTTCAAGTACTGTTAAATATCAAAAATATAAATTTTAATGATTTGCCATAAAATGTGTATTAAATTGCGAATTTCAAAAATCAAAATTATTTGATATCAGAATGACATTCTTCGTATTCAGAATGCAATTCGATATGTCTGATGTGCTCTAATGTCCCACAATAAATACTGTCCAAACGTTCATACCCCAGCCCTTAAGGTTAGCAACTATTTTAAACTATTGCGATTTGGTAGTTCACAGCATCTTGCGAATGGTATAGTGAGCTTTGGCAAAATTGAATTGATCATAACGAGTGCGTAGAAGAATTCAAATATCACAGATATACCTTTGTAGGTCCTGTGGTTCGTGAGTCATGTTGTAAAGAGGGCTGAAAAAACAACGCTTTTGTAAAACGTACATAACTCATTAACAACAATAAAACAAGCACGTTTTCAAACTATTATGATTTGTAGAATGAACTTTTGCAAAACATCAAAGTGTTATCTTTCAATAATATATTGATTTAGACAATGAAGATTTTTTAGCTGCTTCGACCAATACCGCGTCTATAATTAAACGAGGATTTCGTGATCCCATGCAGCATGCTCTTTTTATGACATTTTTCAGTAAATATCCAGAAAAAAAGCTTATTCCAAAATTTCAGTTGATTCCGATATTGCGTTTGCGAGTTATGCATGATTATGTGTACGTATTACACTGCTCCATGGGCCACTGTTGTAATTTCGTTCTGTGACGATATTAATCTGCAAGGAATTTTTTGCACATAAACATTATGTAGCCAGAGGTTTCCAGTGGTATAAAATCTCAACTTTTTTGGGAAAAGTGGGGGGATGAGGCTGATCACGAAATGCCCTTTTGATGTGAAAATATCCTAAGAAGACCGTAATTTAAGCCGTAAACGGTTACGAGCCTTAATTTCACACGTAACATTACGCAATTATGCGAGAAAATTATATCTGACCTTTTCAGCTCTTTTCATTATTGAAAATGATTTGAATACGCAATATCTAGTTAGAAAATGGATACAAAACTTGTCTGGGGACCACATCATCAATTTTGGTGGGTATATATACCCCTCCCCCGGAATAATTTGGAGATGATGGGTCTTATGAAAGCTGACGGTGTACCGGTAAATAGGAGCTGGGAACTGTCAAATCAAGAGTCTTTCTTTCTTTATTATATTATTAGGCTGGCGGGTAAGCATCATTAATTGATCTCGTACACTGGTATGTAATGTGTTGTTTGTACTGTTCACCCTTGACTATGCTCATATCCATAAGTACCAGACTTGAGTCCTGTTTATCAGGGACAGTCTGTGTAGCTCAGTGGTAAGAGCGCTCGCCCGACAAGCGAGAGGTCTGGGGTTCAAGTCCCCAGCACAGGCAGGTATGTCTGGAGTTTTTTCGCTGGTATATCTGCCTATGCATGTTATGTTTCCATTTGTAAATTCATGTTTAAATGTACTAGTGTGCGATGCGTAATTCTTCTTTCCCCTGTATATTGATATATTAAGAATAACGATTGACATATTCTTAAAGTGTATGTAGCTGGGAGGAAAAGCCGACGATCAATTGAAAATTTTGAACTTTCATATTGAAGATATGGATTTTTCCCCCAAAAGACCTAATTTTTTGTGTTTTGGGGGAAAATCCATATCTTCAATGCGAAAGGTCAAAATTTTCAATTGATCGTCGGCTTTTCATCCCAACACTTTAAGTATAAATCATCAGATTTATAAAGTTTAATTCGAGTACTGTTAAATATCAAAAATATCAATTTTTAATCATTTGCCATAAAAAGTGTATTACATTGCGAATTTCAAAAAATCAAAATTATTTGATATCAGAAGGACATTCTTCGTATTCAGAATGCAATTCGATCTGATGTGCTCTAATGTCCCACAATAAATACTGTCCAAACGTTCATACCCCACCCCTTAACATATTCGATAAACTAAAATGAATCAATAAAGTTGTGTGCGTAAAGGTTTTGCTCCTTTTATAGTACTTGACCTTTGGTCACGTCGGTTATGATTATAAGATGAGCATCAGTTATACCATACACGGTATAAGAAATCAAGAAACAAGAATTTCTTTTAGCAACAATCATCATTATTCTACTTCGCCCATTGGTGCTGTCTTCAAGTTCCAATACTTTTTATGCGTCACCCGCATTTCTTAAGTTATATGAAGCGGTGATCATCATTATTCTACTTCGCCCATTGGTGCTCTCTTCAAGGTCCAATACTTTGTATGCGTCACGCACCAGTGTAGTCGAAGCAGTATAGAGAACACAGAACCTGGGAACATTATACAAACGATTTGAGTATCGGAATAAAGAAGAGTGGATTGCATAATCAGTTGCAGCTCATAGTCATCATTCGTTTATTTCCAAGTGAGTAAACTCTTCGTTTAAACTGAATGAACTGCAACCAAGGAAATTAATGTTGGCACACTCTGTACTGGCATACTATAAATGTAAATCGCCATCCCTCTCCCCCCCCAGTTCAATGTTACTGAAAGCACTTTTTCCATTGGGCTCCACAGTCACCCCAGCATTGATTGAAGTGGGAAGGGTGGAGGGAAGGGGAAAGGAGAAGGTTTGTACTTCTCATCAAACATAGTTATACTAATTTCACTGAACTATCAGAGCGGCAATGGAGAATTCCAATATATTGTCAAGGTGTGCCAACTATTAGTTTCATTGATTGTGGCTCTTATCTAAATTATATTGATTAACCACCGGGTGATGGTACTCAGATTTGGCTTTGACGGGGATGTGCTTACCCATTTCTAATGGTCATTTTGAAAGAAAAGGGTACTTACATGTATTATTAGGATTTTCATTCAAAAAATGACCAGTGGCGTAGATTTCTTTTTGATATTGGGGGAATGGGGTTGGAAAAAATTATCATAAAGTACAGTGAATCAAGCAACTTTTCGCGACAGAATACGGTTCGTTACAAATGCGCGCGAAGCTCGCGAAAAATTTTGCCATTTTGAACCTAAAAAACTGATAAAAAATATGGTGCAAAGTTATAATAAAATTGGGACTTCGTGGGCTAAAAGGGCCAAATATGAGGTTAATTTGGTCAGCCTCCCATATGCAGGCGTCAACATGGGGGGGGGGATGATTGTATGGAACATCCCCAAGCAAAATATTGGAGGATTTATCCCCATCCCCCCGGATCTACGCCTATGAAAATGACCCATATTTTCTAAATTTCAGCAACCACATTTTGATTCTTTGTTCTCAAATTTACAACAAAAAAGATGACTTAGGCAATTAGCGTAGCAGGCTGACGATATTCAAATCAATATAATCATGTTAATTGTGATATGTGACGCTATCAAGCAAAATCAGTCGGAACTCGGCAATATTGATTTTGAGATATAGCCAAACAAAGCTAATATTTCCTTTTGTTTCCTGTTGTTTTGGAAACACTTTAATTGCTAATATCTTTGGAACTGGTTGTCCAATTTCAATGAGTTTTACTGCAAAAGCAGCTTTGTAAATGCTATTTAGTAGCCTATAAGAAACTGAAAATTTAAGATTTCCGAGTTCCGACTGATTTTGCTTGATCGCATCACATATTTTGGCCTAAATGCATTTGTTTATCAAGATACGGTTTACGAAAGGAGTGGATACGTACAATTGGCTGTGTGATTATTACATTCGGCTGAATGGGAGATATCCTGTAACTTTTTCTAATGTTTTAAAAACTTGGCGTGATTGGGGCTCGAGCAAACTGGCATATGAAAATATTGAGAGAGATAAATCAGGACTCAGCGTGGATTGAACCCCGGACGCTGGATTACCGGTCCAGAGCTTTACCACTGTGCTACCTGAGTTCACAGTCGGTACTCGGGCAATCTCAACTGAAGTCCCCATGATAACTCTCTCATTGTAGCCTTGATTCAAGGCTTCTGCCTTTTTCCTCTTCTTTCTTCCTTTTTTAAAATTACTTTACTTTTGCTTGAAATTGAACATGAAACCTTTAAATACCCAATTGACTAGAAATGCTACGGATTATATATAGGCCTATATTGCTTATAGATAAATGTTTTTTCTGAAGTATTTCCAAATCATTCTTGGATGTCATTCTATCCATGCATGCACTGAGCATGCTGGTTTTGGCCACAGAGGGGTCTGAGGGTTCATGTGTCTGACCATGGTCTGCCTTCCATCATGTCCATGGTTTTAAATAGGTTTATATACCAATGGATATTTCCCCGCTCATTCTATACAAAATCCGGTGCCAATAGCCTTTTTTCCATTCTTTGGTCCACAAACACTTTGTCGAGCATTCGCAGGGCATCATATATGTTGTTTTTCTGGTAGAACTCAACGAGATCTACATTATTGCAGACGAAGGTTCTTTAATAATAATCATGGATATCTGCGTCATCTACGTCATCATGAGCTGTGGATTCGTGCATACTGGTATGACTATAAGAAGAAGCTGATACCCATTCCAAGCAGAAAGAAAAACGTCGGCGATGATAGCAGAAGAGATGATTGTTTGAAATTATCATTGCTTCACGTTTATATTAATGAACAATGCACGGGTGGAAATGACAATGATAAAGGCTTCACACAATCAACTAGCTTGGAAAAACGAATCCATACCAAAGAGAAACCTTACAAATGTCAATACTGTAATAAAGGCTTCACACAACCTTCTGCCTTGAAAACACACGAGCGAATTCATACGAAAGAGAAGCCATATAAATGTCAATACTGCAACAAAGGCTTTACGACGTCTAGTCACTTGAAAACACACGAACGAATCCATACCAAAGAAAAGCCTTACATTTGTCAATACTGTAATAAAGGCTTCACACAGTCAAGTAACTTGAAATCACATGAAGGAATACATACCAAAGAGAAGCCTTACATATGTCAATACTGCAACAAAGGCTTCACACAGTCTGGTAACTTGAAAAGACATGAACGAATCCATACCAAAGAGAAGCCATATAAATGTCGATACTGCAGTAAAGGCTTCATAAAGTCAGGTGACTTGAAAACACACGAACGAATCCATACGAAAGAGAAACCTTATATTTGCCAATACGGCAGTAAAGCTTTTGCACAGATAAGTAACTTGAAAACACATGAGCGAATTCATACCAAATAGAAGCTGTATAAACGTAAGTTTTGCAACAAAGGCTTCACACGTCTGGTATTTTGACAAAAAACGAACGAGTTCACACCTCACAAAGCAGAAACCTGTTTGTGTAGATTGTGCATTGATGATTCACAAGGTAACGCGAAAAGACGCGACCGAATTCCTGCCGAAGTGAAGTGTTACTGACAGTAATGATGCCAATAAGTGCACTTATGCCAAAGAAAAAGCACAGAGATACTGACAGTCAGCGTTGGATAAACCTTAAAGCCATATTATAACATTTGCTGAGGAGGACGCCCTCACTGATTCTTTAAAATTCATTTGTTTACACGATTATATTGTACTTAAACCAATATACCCTGCAAAAATTAAGACTCTACGTGCTGTAGTTTTGTCAAAATCCGAGATTTTGAATAAAACGCCGGAGCCGGCGTTTTATTATTACGATGGAATTATTTGTCGAACGCATAAACGATGTTCATAACACACATTACGTACACGGCGTGCTGGACGCTGAAATGCTAATCTATTTTGTATGAAAATGTTATAATATGGCTTTATGTCAATTGTCAAGGGCCATTTGAGCCCGCAAATCTAAAATTCCACGAGCCCTCATTAATGTGTTAATGTGTACGGGCCCGAACTATAGCATAGCATTATATAAGAACATTATCAAAACGAAGATTTTGGCACCATTTTCATCAAGATCTGGGCAAATTTAAAATTTTGTCCCTTTGCTTGACCTTTGACCTTTTTAGTATAGGTTTTCCTGGTCAATTTCGCAACTTGTGCGTTTGATTTAATAAAAGTGTCATTCGTTTTCGCGCAAGATTGAATGATCGCAACGAATCCCGATTTCTTTTTTCGCATTATGAGCAATCGATTTCATTTTAGTTCAATCAAATTATTAATGTATGATCAGAACAATTCATTATTGTGAATTCAATTTCGTTCTCGAATGTTTCAATTTCACCATTAGACGTCTAATTTAAAGAAATATGCAATCAATTTCGCCCAAGATGCACGGGGGACTGCGAAACGTTGTTAATCCTATTTTACAATTTTATGCATTGACAATGTAATTAGCGAAAAGAAATTCAATTTGAAACTATGCGCATTTCAAGTATACTGATCAGGCCTGTAGGCCCTACGTCTACGTTGCAGAAGAAAAAAAGTGAGTAGCCCTATGTAACACAGAATAAACACACAAATGTTTGAATGGGTAATGCTTGTAATGAGAAGTATACTTTAGGTACAGTCTGACATGCAGTGTTCATTTATAAACACATTAATGCTAGCAAATACGAATGTAACATGTTTTAAACACACGAACGCATTAAAATATGTTTAAAACATCGCTTAACACGTTCGGGTGTTAGAAATATTAACACTTTAACATGTCAGTTAATCCAGTGGCGTAGCGTCATAGGGGCACGGGGGTGGCACATGCCCCCAATCGATCTGAAATTTTTGAAAATCCCACAGGAAAATGGTCGGAAAACGGCTTGTGCCCCCAAATCAGACCCGGTGCCCCATTCATGGTCGGTGCTCCCCCCCCCCCCAATAAAAATTAATATATAAAATGTTATACTATAGGGCTATATATAGTACAGATTTTCACACAATGAAATGGACACGAAATGGGTCTAATTAAACAGGTTGTGATGTGAAGGATATGCTTAGCTAATTTCTGGATGTTGGTTTGACTGTGTTCATTCAGTTTTTAGTCATACGATAGGCCTACATATTAGTATACAATTGAAATACGAATATTTAAAAAAGACCTATATAAGAAGAAGTAGCATTAACGTAAAGGAAGAGTTTCATTATATTTTTATAATTATGATTTTTTTAACTACACTGAGCTTGATTGAACTATGGGACATACATCACTTTATGGTTTCTGAACTAAACCGGGAAAAATGCTTTTGAATATTATAATTAGTTATAATTCATTTTCTTTTTACTAGGGCTATGCATACGGCAATTTTAAACATTACTTAAAAATATTTTTCCCCTTCACAATTAATATAGCAACGTGCTTGTTTGAATTATGTTGACGATACATGTAGGCCTATCTAATGTTCAATATAAACACGATAAATAGCATTTTTATATTTGAACCATTGTAAAATATTTACGATTTGATTCTGCACTTTGCGAATTCGATTAAACATTTTTCCATATATGAATTTGTATTTCCAAATAGGCCCTGAATTCAAGGCCACGTGAATTTGGCTGCACAATTTGCGAAATTTGCTGCACAATGTGCGAAATTGGGTGCACTATTTAGAATTTTGAATGCGTATTAATGAAATAGATTGAACATTTGCTAAATTGAAATCGAGAATGTAAGCGTTCATTCAATTTCGCGCGAAAAGGAATGAAACTTATACTAAACTGAACGCCCAAAGTTTGAAATTGGACGGGAAAACCTATAATAACTCAAGAACGGTACATCCTATAAATAGGTGATGGAAATTTTCAAATATGGTCTACAAAGTATAAAAACCTAACAATCTGAATTATCAGGCCGACCAGCATCTCACAGGATGCCCCTTGCCTCCCTGTGCTTATGTCACTGCAAACATGTGCCAAGTGATGTGGAAAGCCTGTCATCAAACATGATCTGTTGCATGAGGAGGTAACAGAAACCTATACAGGAGCTGTACATAATGCGCCGATAAAGTATCCTTACACTTGGAAAAATAATCACAATTTCAAAACTGAACAATATTGGGGGGGGGGGGGGACATTTGTTTTTAATAGATGCACTCTCTAATCCTGCACATTTTGACACCACATTGAATCCAATGTGACCTCAAGAAGTAAAGTTACAAGCAATTGAATAGACGAAGGTCCAGTTTTAGAAGTGACAAACTGGCCATCAAATTGCTGAGTGAAGGCTGATAATCACCTTTCTGTATAGGTAATAAGCTACTGTCTGTTCAATTAGCTTAGATTCTTGAATTTTTAAGATATTTGAAAAAATAAAAAAATGCTGCCAAAGTCATCAAAGAAAAGTGTTAGCACAGCCTTAGACCCAACGTGATTTATACTTTTCAAATTCCCAAGTTCAATTTAAAACACGATTTCTTTTCAATTTTGCCTCATTTTAGGCAGTTACTTGGGTCCACCCAAAGGGTTCGCGACCTTTTTACAAATCGAGTGGGACGGTCCATTCTCAACTTAGGGCATAGACCCTATCCAATATAGCAAAACAACCTGTTCACCAATCTGCCCTGTCATTTCAATAGAGGCCTTGCATGTGACGTATCATCCCGTAAATATGGCGGACTACTCAAATGCATTCAACAAAAGCATGATTGCAATCTACCGTGACAGTTCGTCTCACACACATTACCCTGCACTACGATCAAATAGGTTGATGACAACATTTGATTGAATGAACTGCACTCCGCCATAACTACGGTGAAGGACACCGGTTCAAATCCTTTGTTTGGAAATGATGCAGGGCCTCTATTGTTATACCGTTCCGGTTATTGGATAGGTTCTATAGGTGATGATGGTCCACCGGTTTTTGTTACACGAAATTATATGGCGCGATTACGTTTTATGCATAACATTATTCTGAGCATTATCTTTTCCTAAACATTTTTTTCCATCTTATTTCAACTGGTTTACAATGTAAATTGAGTTTTGTTTAATACCATCATTCCTTCCCAAGAATATCAGCATTCGCTTGACATTTTCAGATACAGTGACTTTTCAAAAATTGCTTTCTGTAACCTGATTATTTTGAATAATATTTTCTTGTACAAAAGTTCTTTTGTCCTTCTCATAGTTTGTATTCAACAAACAAAACGAAATAACTATTAAATTGAAAATAAATGTGTAGTTTTATAATAGGCCTAAATGCCTACACCTTCTCAGATCCATTCGCAAAATAAATTCGCAAAGTAAATAAATAAATAAATGAATAAATAAATAAATAAATAAATAAATAAATAAATAAATAAATAAATAAATAAATAGATAAATAAATAAATAAATAAATAAATAAATAAATAAATAAATAAATACGCAAGGCATGTATTTATATAAGCTTGGTCTATTTTAGAAAACTTACATGTAGTTCATAAATAATAAGGTAATGTTTCAACAGTAGGATTTCAACACAAATCTGAAATAGGCCTACTGACAAATATAGCTATTTTGCTGGACAATTCTTGATATGATGCGGATGGTCGAATAAATACTATCTCAGCGCATTGTGACTTATCGTCCGGCGTCCCCATTGCTCTAAATGGATTGATTCAAAAAAGTTTATGGTACCCGACGTTCTACGGCTTGTTTTGAAAATATCGCGGGAAAAGACCAAAATTGAAAAGAAATGGGGTTTTAAATTGAACTTTAGAATTTGAAAAGTATAAATCACGTTAGGTCTAAGGCTGTGCTAACACTTTGCTTTGATGACTTTGACCGCAATTTTGTATTTTTTCAAATATCTTAAAAATTCAAGAATCTAAGCTAATTGAACAGACAGTAGTATATTTCGTGTACCAGTTGGCTATTTCCATGCACACAGCGAGGACAGTAACCGGGCTAATCGCGGCTATTGTCAGTAGCCTTAGTCAGATGTCCTTCGGCCCATGATGCGACACAAAACTATTAAACAGGTCGATATAAAATGGCTATGTGTGGCCATGGTGGCGGTGGATTCAAACTACCATGGCGATTTCTGCCATGAAGATATCGGGCGATGACACTGTGTGGTGCCTGATAGGAATACCCGTCCACCATTGGGCTATTCCAGAAAATAGATGCACACCCCTATAGAGGAGTTCGGATATCCGGACTTTTGTCCAGTCGTGACTGTTGGAAATCCAGACTTTTAAAGTGCCCAAAGGCAAAAAAAATCCGGCAGAAAAATAGTTTAAAACCAGAAATCCTCAATATGAGAGCTCATTTTCAACATGTCCGTGATTTTTCCTTCATTTGATTGGATTTCCAAGCTTTTTCCAGTAACATTGGCAACTGGAAATCCAGTCGTTTTCAGAAAGCAAACTTGGAAATCCGGACATTTCTTTGATTGAAAATGTACTCCTCTATAGATAGGGGGTGTGCACCTATTTTCTGGAATAGCCAAATTTTCATTAAACTAGATCGTTTTCGCCTGATTTGTGCCCAGATGTATTGGGGCGCGCGATACTCTTAACAGGCAAAGTTCGCAAAACTAACAACGTTGTTATTTGCCAATATCAATTAACATGATCCAAGGGGTCGAACATGAATTATTCATAACGGATCGGGATCGATATAACTGGCCTCACTTTCTAGGTAGTAAACCAGCGGAATTTTTCATAGGTTTTGCGTTACTAATCAGTTCGGGGGCACTGCTAATTCAACTACGTCTCTGATATCAAAGACGGGTCAGTGATTTCACATACGGGGGTCTGTGATATCACATACGTCGTGCTTTTTTTACAGTTTGGGGCTAGATGCAGCACATCGGAAAGAAGGTGACTGTATCGGAATATGCTTTCCTATGTTTAGCAAATATCTGCCTGTGCAAACATCATATCTATCTGTGCAAATTCTGACAAATGGTCCCAGAAACACTTAGATTGGCAAAATCGAGCCATATCCAACGTTTTGAAGTAACAAAAAATCCCAAGTCATGGGGGGAGTGAATATTTTGGCAAGGCAAAAAAGGAGGGAACAATGAATTTTTGGGCAGTCAAAGAGGGGGAAGGGGAGCGATTCACAAATAATTGCTTTGTGATGTTGTTGTTGATGTTATTTATTTATTTCATCAAAGATATCAAAGGTAAACCAGGCGCGTTCCCACTACCTAGGGAGTGGTGAATTTTTTTGCATCAGGCCCCCCTAACAAGTGTCTGTGAACGGTCCCTAAACTAGTGGGTGTTAAATTATTCTCGTGTTATTTTTTTTTTTTGCGGGGTGCTGATTTTGAAAAAGTGTTTCTTTTTTTTTTTTTCCAGGGGGCGATTTTGTAAAAAGTGGACCTTCTTCACAAACTTTGGACCTTTTTTGACTAAAAAGCATAAAAACATATTTTTTTGCTCACTACGGTCGTAAATTAGGACTTTTGCCCCACCGCACGGCCCACTCTGCATACGGGCCTGGGCATAGCCAGTGGGGCAGTATAGTGCCCCCTACAAAAATTGAAGGGCGGAAAAGGGAGGGAAAAGAAAAAGGTCTACTTGTTCGGTCTGATTTCCCAAAAATTGAAAGAAATAACCCGACAACTGAAAACATATATAAAATAACTGCCAATACCGGAACGAAAATGTTACAAAAATCAGGACAAAATATTAGCAAAACTGGGTTGAAAATTTTGTTTTGCCACAGCCACCCAGGCTCATTTCAATATCCGGGGATTTTTAGGCAAACGAAAGGGGGAAAAGTGGAAAGAAAACAAGGAAGAAAACAAGAAGAAACGAGGAAGAGTACGTTCTGAGTCATTGCGCATCATAATTATGTTCATGCTTGAAATTTGTGACGGGAAGTCGCATCCACTGGAAATCCATTCTAAAATACATATTATGCATTATCATGACATGGTTATATGGCCTATAGGCTATGCTTAATCATGATGGTCGGAAAAATAAGTTAATAATAGGGGCCTAATGCAAAATGATGCACCAATTGGCTTTTAGTTTGAGGATAATATTCCCCTCACAAGTCGGGTCCGTTGAAATCTGTTATGCCCAAAATAATACGAATAATAAGTGTAAACTTTTACACCAAATGACTTTATTGTGCCTTTCATAACTTTTTGAAAATAATTCTCCAACTTCTTTCATCCCCTCAGGCACCCTTCTCCGTCAAAAAAGAAAAGGATAACTTGCATTTATCCATATAGGCCTAATTGAGCAGGTTCATACTCATGCAGAAGTCAGGTCCGCAGGAAATTTGTTATGTAGGAATTATAGGCCTATCTTTCATAGATAATGACTATAGGCCTATTATAGCACATCCCCCTCAAGCAAAACAGAAAAGCCTAAACTTAGGCTGAATTGAAGGAATTATTGAGCACGAGTGTTCATATAAGCCTTAAACTAAAATTCGCGGCTCAGTTGGAAATCTGTAAAAAAATATATGCTCCGAAAATAACCAATAAACAGTTTTGATGTGTCCGGAGAATTGAAAGTCTGCAAAATGTCGTCGAGGGAGCAAAGTTATTCTGCAGCATTTAAGCTCAATTATGAAAAAGAGCAACATTTTTTTAGCATTCTCCGATTTCTCACGTTCACTAGAAAGAGTGTATCCCGAGCCCGCGATTTAATTCGTAAATTGGATAGTAAAATAAGCAGGAGCTAGCAGGCACTTGGGCTAGCTACAACCCTGATCATGCTGATTAGGCCTACTCGCAAAATTATTCCCGTTGCGCCAGTTGGGTTTTGAGACTAGGGAGTGTGTGATTTATGAGACGTCTTTGAATTATGATACTGTCAGGTGACTCGGCACTGAAGAGTCTTTGATATCAGAGACGTCTTTGAATTAGCAGTGCCCCCGAACTGTAATAGAACAACCGTGAATTTAGTGTCACCCCCTTGCTATTACGCTGTCTTTCCTATTCGGCGAGGATGACAATTTTGACCTCCTCGTCTGTTTACAAACAGAGAGGTAGACAAAAGACCGTTCCGCTTGTCCAAACTCTCAAATATCAGAAGGATGGTGCACAATAGCGTGATTCACGTAATATGAATAGATTAAAAAGCTGTCAAGTAGAACCATGTGCTTCTTTTGTCCAATTTGCCATCAAGATTTCATATGGAAACAGTTCAGACCCAGAACACGGTCAGAAATTAATATTTTGTTCTGGGACTGATTAGTCGAACTAGGCAATGCAGTTGCGAATGGTACATGTACCAAGAAACCAGCCTAGCCTTTATTTATACAAGCAACAAGATCACCGGCCATCTGCTTCGACTTCCTGACTGGCACCCAGATTAACTGTCTTCAACTCCCAACCAAGTACTTTCTATATGCGTCACGCGTCGGTCTGGAGAAGGTGAATTCACACGGAAACCTTGGAACATTAGGCCTAGGCCTATACGATTTGAGTATCGGAATAAAGAAGAGTGAATTGCATAATCAGTTGTAGCTCATAGTCATCATTCGTTTATTTCCAAGTGAGTAAACTCTTCGTTTCCAACTGGCTCTATTTTCTAAATTATGTTGTTTAACATATAATGTTGCGGAAAGCGTCCGCTCAACGGTCCGGCGTTTCTCAATGGAAGTTAGGGTCACATGAATACAAACTTTCAAAGCAAAACAATTGCAATTACTTAGATATCGGCTTTATTTGTGTTTATATGAGTGAAAAATGCTACTTTGTGTTAGGATCAAACAACAATACTTGAGTTGTAATTCAGTCCGTATGAGTGTTTACAGTGAACCAGATTATCCGGTATTTAGCGCATATTTATAGCATTATAAGTATACTGCGAAATTGCAGTATAATCTTTCCATACAGCCACTTATTTCCCAAATAGAATTTATATTTTAAATATACAATTTTTTAATTACAAAATTATGCTTTAATATATAATATTGGTAGGTACTTTCAAAATGTTTAGGCCAATATTTTAATTTTGTTCTTAACTGCATTTTAGTATTTTTTCACCCAGGCTTCAGCCCTGTTTCACCCAGGCTTCAGCCCTGGGTGATATACATTCAGTTTAGACCTTGTTCTTTGAACCCAAATTGGCTACTTTGAAACGAAGTAGCCAAATGCATTTGCTTCGTCCTCATTAAAATTATTTTACAGGATAATGCAGAGTATCTAATGGATCTGCAGGCTACTAAAAAACTAACCTCACTCCCCATGACAAAATTCATAAAACTATATTCAGTAGAGCTTGACTTTACCCAGGGAATGGGTGGAATATTAACCTCATTCAAGTCCCGATGACAATTATTCCTACAGCTGTTCTGTAGCCTATGAAGTTATTTTTTGACATATAGGGATGATGTTGCAATATGAAAGTTGACCGGTGAATGGCCATGGCCACTAATTCATGAACTTGGCTAGCTGGCTGGCTGGTCTGAGGTCACACTTCTCAAACATCTATGATTTGAATTGCATTGTTGTTCTCATCACAGACTGAATTAGAAGGAACCATTAGAAGGAACCTACTCCTGCTCCCATCATGCAAGTTATTCCACTTAGACTGTTTGATATAGGCTTACTTTTATCAAAATAATTAAGTATTGATTAAGCATTTGCCAGTGAAACATTCTCACTCACAAAAATCACAGATACTCAACATGAGAATCTGTGCAATGTTTGACAGAGAAGGTCACTAAATCTGGCCGTCACAAGTTCATAATTAGTTTTGATTGATCTTCATGTACCAAATCATTTACTTTAAATTGATATCCTAGCTGTGACCTCTGAGCCAAATGTTCTATAGCATAGTAACACCACATGCATTCATATATATACATTTATATACAAACATATTGGCATAATGGGGACTGATGCTCTCTGACTGCAGTCAGAGGGCAACATGTAGTACCAGTATGGCTAGTAGCATACAGGTAGTTCATTATACTTAGGCCTATTCAGCAATCCATAGCTCAGTTGTGGAGTACTAGTTCTTTGGTTGAATCACCATAGAGCGTGTTTATAGTGGTGTACGGTATTTATACGGTATCTTTATACGCATATGGGATTAGGCTGGAATGTGACATATCCGTTATCTCGGCTGTTTATAGTGGCGACCAATAGCGCTATTCTGAATCCGAGGTGGTTGAACTCAGCGTGTTCGAGGTCACCGCAATGCAATGTGGGAGACACAAATATGGTGCCAGTTTCAAATAGTGTGCCGTCGAAACGATACCGGCCTACTTTTTAACATTATTGCTACAGTACCGTACCATATTTGTAGCTGATTTGTTATTACAGTGACAAATTTGAGCTCGGAGAGTTATATGACCCTACTCCACTTCCTTGAATAACGGTATCGTTAATCCTTGTCTGTTTATAGTGACCGTATACGGAATGAATATACTGCAATATCCATCGATTTCGAAGGATATCAGTTCCGTATAATATGTGCGGCAAATAGCGCTATTGGTCTGTTTATAGTGGCGACCAATACCGTATAAGATGTACTTATACGCTAAATACCGGATAATCTGGCTCACTATAAACACGCTCAAGTCCTGGCCCTAGCTAGAACCCGGCCTACACCGGATAGGGTAGAGATTTTGACACTTGATTTGGGTTATTGGACCTTTGAGGTTAACGAATCACAGAGGTGCTTTTGCGAAAGCGGCTGCGAATTCGAGAAATCCAAGATGGCCGCCGGCGGCCATTTTGAAAATTTTAAATTTTAGTTTTCACTCAATATTCATGTGTAATACATCATTCTATAGGTTTTTGCATACAAGGAATCAATTTCTGACATTATTTTTATGATTGAAGGTCAGTATAACATGTTTACATTCAAAATGGCCGCCAAATGGTTGCCAAAAGATGGGGTTTTCATTAAAATGTATTTATAATTCAATATTTTAACTTATTTGATGTTAAAAATAACCATGGGTTGCTGATATTATGGTCAGTTGTCTATGTCATTTCTATCATCTCCTGGATATGTTTAAAAATCAAAATGGCTGCCAAAATGGCCGCCAAAATCGTCTTTTTTCATTAAAATGTGTTACAGGAGTATTATGAAGTACCAGATTTACAATGAAATGGTGCCAAACATTGTGTTCTTTTGTATTCAAAGTATCTCTCTGGTAAAGGGGTAACAATATGACATCAGCATCAATTAATATGATCTCATGGGCATGTAAACATTCAAAATGGCCGCCAAAATGGCTGCAAAAACATGATTTTTTCATTAAAATGATATTTAAAACAGCATTTTAATAGATGTTGTGTTAAATATTTTCATTGAACGCTGATATAATGTTAAAGGAGTATTTCTATCCAAATTTCTTCCTGCTCATGTGTTTTTACATTCATGAAAGAAACCTAAACCCAAATTTTCATGCAAATCGGACATTCAGTTGGCGAATTATGGGCTATAACATATATTTCAATGGTCCATAGGATTGTGTGTGATACTTTCGTTGTCGACAGAATGAAATTCAAAATCGAACATTTCGGCCCGTTTCTCTAGATATAAATTATAAATTTATAAGATAAATTTGCAAGATTCCTTTTGCACATGATCATTATGCACCTAGTAAGGAGACCGGGGCAGGTTGGCCCCTTTTTCCCCACTTATCTGGAGAGCTCAGTTTGTGGGTTAGGAGGCTCTCAATTTGATACTTGAGAGCTGTTTACTCTAGGTAAATGCTAACAAATTTATATGGCTCTGTGACTTATACAAAAGTTATAGTAGTTGTAGGAGAGAGCGAAAAGAAAATTAACCAGGCCGGGGCAGGTTGGCCCACCAAACGGGGCAGGTTGGCCCTCTATGCACAACCGTGTGTTATTGCCATATTTCTTTCCAATAAAACATTCTAAAGTTACAACTGCGGTAAGATATCACCTATCATAGTTCCAAGATAATCAAAAAATAAAATTCATTTTGCGCCATCATGGGTCATTCTTGAGGAAATAGCTAAAATCAAGGAAATAACGTTAACCAATCATCTTATAAAACCCATAACGAAAAACTGAAAGGCTGTGGATAACAATTGTAATTGACTTTTTTTTTTTTTATTAACTATTCTGAGTGATGAATTACTTTTTATGTACAAATTCCCAATTATAAAGAAATATGATATTGAAATATTGCTATTTCCAGTCAAAAAGTGCTCAAATAGGACAACAATATAGATTTTTTTGTACTATACTCCGCCTTTGAACAATTTTATCCATGGAACTGACTAGTGTTGGTGTGTAAATTGTATTTTGCTTCATTTGACACAAAATGGGTGAAAATGGAGAAAGTATGCATAACTCTTGCCCATAAACACAATGGGGCAACCTGCCCCAGCACAAGTGGGCCAACCTGCCCCATAGTCTATTTTTTGTTTTCCATCAAATTCCGCAAAACAGAAACAGGATGGAAAGCTTTCAACTATATGGCATTTTAAGCAAGACCCATACCTTCCAGCAACTTACAATTTACATAATGTACTATGTGCAACAATAGTGCTTTCTTTCCTTTCTTTTTTTCTCCAAAATGACCATGCAAGTAGTTTTTAAATTGATAATTAATATTATGTCTCAACAACATGTAATGTATCTGATTTTTTAAGGAAATGGTGCCACATGAGTGCTTTCTTCGAGATCCAAAAATATCTTTGTGGCAGAAGGGTAACGTAAAATATGTCATTCAAAATTATCCCATGGGTAAGTTCAAAGAAATAAAAGTGACTCCCAAAATGGCCACCAAAATATTATTTTTCATCAAAATCTGTTACAGCGACACTAGGTATCTGGTTTTCAAGGGATGGTGCCATAAAAGGAGAGTATTTTCCCACATAATCATTATAGCATAGCAGTAATAGGAAAACAGCATGGACTTATGGGTAATTGGGCATGTTTAAAATTCAACTTGGCCACCAAAATAATATTTTGGATGTTGGTGTAACAGTCATTTAAAAGAGTATATTATATTCTTTTAAATGACTGTTACACCAACTTTCAAGATACCAGTTTTTACAGGAGATGTCATTTTTTCAGCTTCATGGCATATGGTTAACATTCTGTCGTAAAATGATTCTGCCGGCATGCTCATACCAACGGGACCCCTTATATACTAGGTGCATAATGATCATGTGCAAGAGGAATCTTGCAAATATATTCCCTTTCCAGAGAAACCGGCCAACATGTTCGATTTTGAATTTTATTCTGTCGCCAACGAAAGTATAACACACAATCCTATGGACCATTGAAATATACGGTATGTTATAGTCCATAATTCGCCAACGGAATGTCCGATTTGCATAAAATTTAGGATTTAAGATTATTTTATGAATGTAAAAACACATGAGCAGGAAGAAATTGGGATAGAAATATCCCTTTAACATTATATCAGCGTTCCATGGAAATATTTAACACAACATCTATTAAAATGCTGTTTTAAATACCATTTTAATGAAAAAATCATGTTTTGCAGCCATTTTGGCGGCCATTTTGAATGTTTACATGCCCATATGAGATAATATTAATTGATGCCGATGTCATATTGTTACCCCTTTACCAGAGGGATACTTTGAATACAAAATAACACAATGTTTGGCACCATTTCATTGTAAATCTGGTACTTTATAATACTCCTGTAACACATTTGAATGAAAAAAGACTATTTTGGCGGCCATTTTGATTTTTAAACATATCCAGGAGATGATAGAAATGACATAGACGACTTATGCTTTGTTGTCACCATAATATCAGCATCCCATGGTTATTTTTAACATCAAATAAGTTAAAATATTGAATTCTAAATGCATTTTAATGAAAACCCCATCTTTTGGCAACCATTCGGCGGCCATTTTGAATGTAAACATGTTATACTGACCTTCAATCATAAAAATAATGTCAGAAATTGATTCCTTGTATGCAAAAACCTATAGAATGATGTATTACACATGAATATTGAGTGAAAACTAAAATTTAAAATTTTCAAAATGGCCGCCGGCGGCCATCTTGGAACTCTCGAATTCGCAGCCGCTTTCGCAAAAGCACCTCCGTGATTCTTTAACCTCAAAGGTCCAATAACCCAAATCAAGTGTCAAAATCTCTACCCTATCCGGTGTAGGCCGGGTTCTAGCTAGGGCCTGGACAACATCACAATTACCTGCAGTGCACTAAATGAGTAACCCAGGTTAGAAGGGTCGGAGGAGAGCATGACCTAACAGGGGTTGACACTCAAATTTTGAGAGTAAATTGAGTCAAATAAAGCTCACACATTTATTGGTATGGGCCCAAAATTTGATATGTTATATAACATGTATAAGAGGTGTCATTTCCTCCCCATGTGCATGATTTTTTTGGGAGGAGGAAAACACCAATAACTTTTGTTTCCGGCTTTCGTTTTAACATATCATCGGCCTTAACTCAAGAACCGCAAGACCTATGGAAATGCACTCATTGTTTTCCTTGACTCCTATAAGATTATATATTAATTAAGACGTACATTGCACGTTATAACAGGCCATTTTAGTAGGCCTACTGGAGATTAATATTCATTTGAGGTATAATGGTGATATTATAGCAACATATTTGGTATGTACTTGTGAATCACCATGTAGCGTGATTAGGCCAAAAAGGGCATAATTTGGCCTCAAGCGACCGACCCTACTTTTGAAAATGGGACAAAAGTTTTACTGTACAAAAGAATACCGATCCTAATTTCCGAAAATCCAGAAACATTTTTTCCTGCCTACATTTTTGCATTCTATTTGACCAAAAATACATGTTTTTAAACAGAATGTGTCACTTAAAACCGTTGTTTGATGTGATCATATTTATTAGTTTTTCTAAAGAAAACATGTAAGTTTCAATTCTAGACCGGGACAACACCAAAAATTATCATACTAATAAAAACATATGTTTTAGCTATTTTAAATATATATTATTTATCATCTGCCTTTTTGTAGTGTTTTTATTCTTTGTGTGAAAATTGAGGGTGCTATTTACATATATTTTAAGTTTAATTTAGCTAAATAATATGAGTTTTATTCATTTCATTTCATGATAAAATAATTTAGAAATCAGTTTTCCTTGCTATTTGTTACCAATTTTTCGGATGTATTAATCAGATAAAAGTGTCTACCCCTTGTAAAGACGCAAACAAGATTTAAGATGAATAGCGCCATCAGTGTTCAACTTTGTTTAAAATGGATACAGTTGTACATGTACATGCCATCAAACAACCGTGAGCTTATTATTGCAAGCTACACATTATTTATGCAATTTATATATATTTTAATAAGCAGTTAGAGATTTTATTTTATAATGTAAAAAAAAGTAATCGACCGACAATTTTTTTCAAACCAAGTGAGGCCAAATATATATTTGAGAAAGAAATTAATACGTTTAACAATTTGCACCCTTTGTGCAATTCCAGAATTCAGAGGTCAAAGTTTATACAAAATTCAAAATTCCTTTAATTATGTAAAATCCAATTAAACTATCCATCTCATTTATTAGGATTCAGAAATTATATATTATGGTCTGACCTATATGCCAGTGAATAGGGGCTACACTCGGGGCAAACAAAAATGATCAGATTTTGATGAATATGGACTCAAATTTATTGCCTTGTAAATAGCGATCCAAAAACGAATAGTTTGCACAATCCAAATCTTTTTTACTCAGGAAACACCACAACTGAATGGGCATTGTGTTTAAAATAAGCAACGAAACATCTCATGTTGTATTTTTAATTTAGTCCTTATTTAAATTGTTTTAAAGTCGAGCATTCTGAGACCATTTTCATCTAAATCAGTGTAAATCGGAGGATATTTTCTGTCTTGACCGTGGAGCCATAATGTTGACCTTCGACCTTTTTGCTAATAACTAAGAAGGATGTTAAAAATGAAAATTATGTACTATTTCTGTTAATTGGTACAGTTTTTATGATCACATAAAATTTATAAAATAAAATAAACAGAAAAGAAGTCCAGTGAAGTAGGTGTATCACTCTTAAATATTCGTTTTAGTGCCACACCCATGATAACGGTCTCCCAGATTTATTAAGTTATCTTATTAATATTAGATAAATATTGGTCTTTGTCAATCGTTTTCAGGAATGCCTCCAAAAATGAGAAGACCACGAGAATGGGAGTACCTGATGCCTCATGTTTGCAAATATTGCAAAAGATTTTTTAATAATAATCCTGGATTTCTGAGTCATTTACGTCGTCATGAACTGTGGATCCGTGCATACTGGTATGACTATAAGAAGAAGCTGATACCGATACCAAGAAGAAAGAAAAACGTCGGGGATGATAGCAGAAGAGATGATTGTTTGAAATCATCATCGCTTCACGTCTATATTAACGAACAATGTACGGGTAGAAATGACTATGATAGAGGCTTCACACAATACTGCAACAAAGGCTTCACACATTCAAATCACTTGAAAAGACATGAACGAATCCATACCAAAGAGAAGCCTTACATATGTCAATACTGTAATAAAGGCTTCACAGTATCTAGTCACTTGAAAATACATGAACGAATCCATACCAAAGAGAAGCCTTACACATGCCAACACTGCAATAAAGGCTTCACGGATTCAAGTCAGTTGTATAGACATGAACGAAGTCCTATCAAGGAGAAGCCTCATAAATGTCAATACTGTAATAAAGGCTTCACACAGTCATATAACTTGAATCCATACCAGAGAGAAGCCATATAACTGTCAATACTGTAATAAAGGCTTCACAGATTCAAGTAACTTGAAACGTCACCAACGAATTCATAACAGAGAGAAGCCATACCATTGTCAATACTGCAACAAAAGTTTCACACAGTTCGGTCACTTGAAAAGACATGAACGAATTCATACGGAAGAGAAGCCCTATAGATGTCAATATTGTAATAAAGGCTTCGCACAATCTTGTCACTTGAAAAGACATGAACGAATCCATACCAAAGAAAAGCCATGAACGAATCCACAGCAAAAAAACCCCATATAAATGACAATACTGTAAAAAAGGCTTCACAGCGTCTTACTTAAAAAGACATGAGCGAATCCATACCAAACACTGCCAAAGAGAAACCTTACATATGCCAATACTGTAATAAAGGCTGTACTTCGTCAAGCAACTTAAAAACACATGAACGAATCCATACGAAAGAGATGCCATACAATAAATTGTCAATATAGTGCGGTATGGTATGTATTTCCGTATAGGATTTGTTTGCTAAAATTGGTTTTTATTGGTGTTTTGGCTTCTATATGGACCAAACTGTCAGAAAATGATGGGGTTCAAATTTTCACACCCTCCCTCACTTTCCCAGTGACTTGATATTTCTTGAGTACCAGGAGTGGATTTATCCAAAGATCTCTACCATCTGTGGGTTACGTTCATTATGTTTGCCCTGAAAATCACTGCATTGGATAAGAACTGGACCTTGTGGAAGTGTCGATAAAATGGCATCAAACCCAACATCATAATTGCAAGTGTTACGAGCCGTAAAAACTCAAGGCCAAAATACAATATCACCTTTTACCCGAATTCACACGAAAGCACACAAAATACACTGTTTGATTAAGTTAACAAAATCTAAGTCTTTAAAAGTAAAATATGATTGGTTCATGAACAATAAATGCACATAAGCCTA
The DNA here is from genome assembly GCF_039555335.1 of Amphiura filiformis. Taxonomy (NCBI): domain Eukaryota; kingdom Metazoa; phylum Echinodermata; class Ophiuroidea; order Amphilepidida; family Amphiuridae; genus Amphiura; species Amphiura filiformis. Next base: position 13,292,445 of record NC_092647.1, read on the forward strand.
CAATATAATCACACTTTTAGCAGTCTTCTTCTAGATGATAATAGCTTATCCTGCGAAAATCACTGTTCAGCGAAGTCCACTGTGCACTTACATTTATTTATCCTTTGCATATAAAATCCTCGCACAGAAATGGTGCTGCTTTCTCCAAACACATAACTCCTTACGCAGTTCTCCGAACACTTTTAAGTTGTTTGGAGAACTGCGCAAGGAGTTAAGTGTTTTGAGTTAAAACTCCTTGCGCAGATGGCAATCTCCAAAAATTGTGTTTCTTTCACCGATCACTCCCTTTCTCCAGGAAACATGTTTCTTTCTGCACTTTCTGCACTTTATTGTTAGATGTGTTGTTTTATAAACCAGTCTCTTAAAATCTCATTCGTTGCTGTATTAAAATAACACATTATCGGTTCTGGTTCAAAATGTACCTCCTTTTGAAGTACGACGACCCACACATGGATAGAGAGCCCCAGCAAACACAAAACGTTTTAAAAACGTTTTGAATAAGTTATATTTTGGCTTTTGGTTTAGACAAAAACGTTTTACAGGTAATAACATTAAAATGTCGGGTTATATAAAGGTAATGAAAACGTTTTTAAAAACGTTTTGTATGAAAACACACTATACAACAATATTTTTTAATGTTTTCAAAATGTTATTGTAATCTATTTTTGCAACATTTTTGCCAAATATTTTGTTAACACTTAAATGACATTATGTTATAATATTTGCGCCCAGCAAACACAGAAATGCCAATGTCACTTGAAAAAGCTTGGAAATCCAATTAAATGAAAGAAATCTCTCTTTTTTTGTTAAAATTCATGGGTCTTTTGGAGCTGCCTGGTCCAAAAACAGGGGTCTTCGCGGGGGAGCATACCCGCAAAGTCATTTGTGTCAACAAGTGCCATCCGTGATCCGTGTTTATGAACAGTGACATTTACCCACAGTATATATAAACTGCTCAAATAAAGAAAGTCCGCAGTCATACAACCCGTCCTACACCAAAACCTGATCTTGTTATGACAATTTGATTGATACGGTCGTATGCAGAATCTTGTTAGCTCCAATTTGATATCCAATTTGCTACCAAACACTCAAAAGTGACAAAGGTTGGTACCAGTTTATGGCATTTGGTGCATTTTCGAAAGTTGCAAATCCAAACGAAGCACGCGGTCGAAATGGCGTGGCAATATCATGCTCAAGCTTGCTTGCCCACGATGGGCCCCTGTCGACTATCCCAAGCGCGCGCTTTATTCAATTGTCAATTTAAGGTTAAACAAAGTGTTGAAGGGCTTTACCTCCAGAAAAAATATATTATTACCTTATACGTAAGAAAATATGTCTACTTATCATGTGAAATAAAAAAAATCCGGAAAAAATGTGTGAAAATGTGTTTTTAGCCTATTTTTCTGCCTCCGCCAGGAGGTAGTATGATTTGAAATTTACACCTAAAATGCCGCACATTGCGCGGCATATAGGCCGATTGTACAAATTTATATTCTGACAAGTACTCTAATTTCCGCCCAATATCGAAAGCCCAATATATATCCCCCACCACTTTGCGCCATACATAAATTCGCCTATCGCCATTTCCGAATGTTCAAAAGGTAATCACGCTTCCTCAGCATGTGCAATAAATTAGCATTAAAATTAATCTTATTCTATAGGGATTCTAGAAACACCTAGCACGTGGCGCCAATGGTGCGAGTCTATCAAGCTCATGAATTATGCATTAGAATTTTTCAAACTCATATGTTGTATAATTGAAGACCGAATTAAAAAGACTAGCTTGCGTATGCCGTCCTGTCAACCAGACCAAAAATGCCATACTGCGCAGGTCAGCAACCAATCACGGCGCGCCTTTGTCATGACGTCAGACGCAAACTAGTATTTTTAATTCGGTATTTAATTATGGGTTGTAACCTCATCATGGAATAAAGATAGAGCACATCAGCAATATCGTAGAAATAAAGTCGGACAACCGTTATGCTGTGTGTGGCAATGGGAAAACACATTAAACAAGGTTTAATTTCATGATTACATGAAACCTGATTATCAATGCAAAAACTTTGGCTGGAGAAGTTGAAGCTGACGTTCATGGCGACACTTTGGATGTGATAATTTGACATCATGGATTGTTTTGTGCAAAATTTGAGGTATTTTTGTGTCATTTAATACGCGGTGAGTCAGCAGGCCGAATGGCATGCATGCTAGGCTCGACTAGGCCGCAATCATCGTACATCATAATAATAGGTTGAAATGATGGGATTGAAAAGACCGGCTAGCTATTTGATTTCTCTGCATACGAGATGTATGTGCTGTGCCGTGTTCAACTATGATGCGCCTAGCCGCGCCTATAGCCGCGCCTATGGCCGGCTTCATTGCTGTTCAAATCATGTACTAAAGTATTGCAATTTTATTGCGTTGATATAATTCGGAATAATTCGTTTTAAAGTATTTGCTTCCCATGCGTGGTTGGTCATGTTGGTGGTATGGTGTCAGTTGGTTACATTCTACTGAGTACTGTTGCAATATTTTTGTATGCATACCCATGACCGTTTCAAGACTATGACTGAGAAATTTGCTTTTTGTTTGTTAAGATAAAAATAAAAATAAAATGCAAGAATCATCTTTCCCCACACAATACTTCTTACAAACAAGGTGTTGATATTGGCCCTTTCGATGCAAAACAAAGCACAAATGAAGGAAAGAAAACAAAACAATAATGTTTTTGATTTTTTATTCAATTAGGCCTACACATACAAAAAAGTAATGGCCTATGAAAAGACCCCCCTAAATATAATAATATTAATATTATTTTAGTCCTGAATACAAAATGTAATAAACAAGCATAAAAGAATCTGATACGAAAATCTGTTACTCTGAAACGTTACAATTGTAATTTTCAGTCAAAAAATCCACAAGAAATGACTCTTGATACAACTTAGGCCTATATTTTAAAAAACAGAAACGGCTGCCTGCATCTGGAACTCTTCATATCTGAAAGTTTGAAGGTCTTATTTCATACATCAGAATTATCTGCAAGATGGCTTTAGGTGACCGTGGCCCTATTGGCTAATGCACAAATTTAGATTTTCTTTCTATTTAAATAATACTATAGTATGTTAAAGCTTATGCCCTGTAGATTACATTCGGTTCTTGAGATATGGCCTGTCAAAATGGCGCGTGAAACCAAAACAAAAAATTGGCAACAACTTTCTTTTTATTTTCTATATTTTTGCAGTTTCCAGTTGCCAGATGATTTTCTAATTACATGCATGAATTATGCAAAGTAAAGATTTCAGATAATCAGATACAATTAAAAGAGCTATGGCACTGAGGCATGGTAGGCCTACATGGGTAGAACACACACTATACTACAAAATTACGGTTGCGTTTTGGCAAATTTCAATTTGCATAATTAATCAGGGCCACTTATTAGAAAAGTTGATTAGGGCCCAAATTAATTATGCAAATGGAAATTTGCCAAAGGCATCCATGGGTTTTATATCTTATTTTGTAGCCGATCTGAACATTTTACTTTGTATAACTCTTGCATATATAATTAGAAAATAAGGCCTACCTGACAACATTGCATAACAAAAATAAAAGAAAGCCATTTTGACAGGCCATATTTTGGTAACCGAATATCCGATTAAAATAAAATTTTCAGTCTTGTAATCAGGAGAGAATGGGCTCACATATTTCAATCAGACAAAAATCTATATCCAATAGCGTTACCTTAAAGCTAGCATTATAAGTGTCTCCTTAACTAATAACAAAAGTTGCCCATTTGTATCTTGGAGGCATTGTCTTTTTTAAAGACATTTCTTGTTTTAGCTCTTGTCAAGCACTATTATTCGATTTGTTTACAAAGCGCCAAGCAACTGTCGTCAAGGAGAGTGATTGACATCTTTATTATTAGAGAAGAATGGAATCTGTATAGTTCATGAATATTCATGTAGTATTTATACAACCTGTATCCCAGCCATTTTTGCTTAGCTATCATAATCGTTCATATAAGACGCCCATATGATCCATGGTGTTAAACTGATATTCATTAACTTTATATCTCTCGATCTTTGCGATCCGAAATATTGAATTTCAACTTTAGGCACATCTCTAGCAAGATAATTAAATACCTGTCACAAATAGAGGTCTTGAAATGTTACTTGCAACGTTAAAAATGTGAATAGAGAACAAATCGGGTTCAAACATGCTTCAAAAATATAGGTAATTGTCAACGCCTACTACCAGAATAGCCGGAAGAGGGCAGACTTCATAAGGGAGTGTTCATAATATATTTTAGTGGGGGACAAAGAATTTAGAACTTATTTCGGGAAATGTCCTGGGTTTTTGGTTTTTTTTTTTTATTTTATCTTCCTGTTCGGGTGTTTCGGTTGGCACATTTTCGGGGCATTTTCATGCACTTCACAGGAGTTTTTTTTTGGCTTCTCTGTAGCTGTCGTGTGTCTTTTTTCCCCACGTACAGGGTATAAATAATAAATGAATAATAATATATGAAAAAAAGAATCTGGAACTTCAACGTCAAAAAAACAAAACAAAAACAAGACAAACTGTACCCTGCTAAAATATCAACCCCTATCCTCTCTGAGAATAAAAATAATAAGACTCCAACCTCACCTGCAAAAAAATATTTTTTCGGGGGCCGGATAATTTGGGATAAGTTCGGGCCTATTTTATTGCGACAATTTTCAAAATCTATAAGGTGAAATGTGTCGTGGGGATGTGCGGCAGATTTGGGGTGCATTTTCAGCCATTTAGTTTAGACTCTGTTGTATTTTTAGCCATGATTTTATTGACCCTCAGTGTCATGAAAATTAGGTTTAAGAAGGGTATTTTTCAATAATTTTCTCGAAAAAGTAAAAATTTGCGACTTTTTTCAGTCCAAAAGTTGATACAATTTTGGGTCTGTTTTATTCAAATTTGGTTTAAAATCGCATCCTTACCCAACTTGAGAAGGTTCCCCCGGGGTGTGTGCAAATTTGCAATTTATAGGCCTACACTCATCATTAGTAAGCCTAAAATCAAAGTGTTAATACCATTAACACTACCATGGCCCGTTTTGTCGTGATGACTGGCTTCCAAAATGTAGGCCTATTTTAAATTATAAATCTGGTCCCGCTAGAGGTGTGTTTTTACCCACGGAGGTCTCTCCCTCGGGTTCGTGGATGTGCCACAGTTTTGGGGTAGGCCTACCTTTTCAACGACTATGATGGGTGGGTTTACAGCGAAGACCAACTTTTGGGCGCATTTTGGCAAAAGTGCCCTTAAAAAAGCGTCAAATTAGGCCAAATGTGGGTGACTTTGATCCCCGCGGTACAAATGTTTTGAAGAGACCCGCCCCGAGGTGTTTTTATAAAAAAAATGGTCGGGCCTGCTAAAAAACCTCCCGGAATCAAGCATGCATGGGTAGGCATACCAAAATGCCTTGAGACCCCCCCCAACCCAGCGCCGGGACCTCCATGACATGATATTCTCCGCGAGTCCACCAGAAAATATAAAAATATAACATTTTGATAGGCCTACTAGGCCTATATTTGTCTGTAAACCTTTCTTGTAGTTGTAGGCTACCGCGTATGTCTACCGTGATGACAGTAGCGTAGCTGCCGGGGGGCAATTGCAAAATTGCCTATTTGGGCCCCCTGCCCCTAGTGCAAGGAAAAAAAGGGGGAAAGAGGGGGGGAAGAGGAAAAAAAGCGAGGGGGGGAGGAGGGGCAGAGAGATGGGGAATCCAAACGATATGCAATACAGCTCAATAGGCCTACCATATATTATTTATCAATAAGCCTGGCAAAAATTGTCTATTTGGGCCCCCGCCCCCAGTGGGAAAATTTGGTGGATTTGGGCCCCGCCCCATAGGGCCTACAGTCTTGCCCCTCCTGGAAAAAATCCCAGCTACGCCGCTGCGTGATGATCATCGGTTGCAAAGTTGCGGAAGTTCATTCATAAATTTCCCATTTCCACTCGACAACAACAGGCCAGCACGCAGCGCGCAGTAGCTAATCCCCGAGCTAATCAGAGACATGTGCGTTTCTCTTTCAACAGAAAATATGTGACCATGTGACTGACACGATGTAGGCCTACGCTTCAAATAATTATGCTCTCGGCGTCGAAAGTATGAAAATGGAAAATATTTATAATGAACACTCCCTTATTTAGCCACACCTCTGTTCCTTTCTCAGGTTGCCTGGTATATATCAGCAAAATCCTACACCTATCGCCTTCCCTTGGTAAAATCCCTGATAAAAACTCGTGATATTGAAATTGAATTTCAGCGCCAGAACTTCCGTCATCATTCTAGCATCATGGATTGATATGCAGTGGCGCCGCTAGGGGGGGGGGGGGCAGTATTTCCCCCAATATTTTTTCTTTCCCACTCAGTTTTTAGGCAAAATCCCCACAATTATGTAATTTTCCACTTTTTGCGGCAATTTAGTGCAATGATTTCCAAGTGCCCCTGTCTCAAATTCACTTCCCCCATGCCCCGCGAAAAAATTCTGGTTCCGCCACTACGGGTATGGCCATAGCTAGGGGCTTTCCCACCCCACCCCAGTTGCCCTTGGTTATGCTGGACGTATGAGAAATTTAGAGCTTGTTCAATTCCACCAATTTAGAAATTTTAAAGGTATATACAGTGTCACTAGCCTATTAAAACGGATCACAGTCAAATATAATATCGTAGGCCTAATAATTTTACCACTGGCATTTATTGAGCTGCTCACTTCTTGAAAATTATATGGTTTAATATTGATATTATACAATTGAGCTCCTTGTCAAGCTCCTCAGTACACATAGGAGAGTGACTAACTGAGCTCCCGCTATTTTCAGAAATGAAGGCCTGGCCTATTAAATGAATAATTAGGATAGAGGCAGCCTTTTGTTTCATTTTACAGACCTTTTTTTTAATCCCCCAAAATTAGTGGTTTTTTTTTAATGGGGAGTAGGCTTTTAAAACGAAATTCAAATTTGGCAATATTTTCCATTGCTTAACGAATTGATCTGTGTGAAAATGCCTAAACATGTGGCCAGAGCGGATGAGTGGTATAAAAATCTTAACTTGTGAGAAAGGACGTAGGCCTATGGGGTTGTATGAGGCTGTGGATCACGAAATGCCCCTTTAATGTGTGCTAGGTAAAGTCATTCTTCCTCCCTTTCGACTTGCCAAAATTTATTCCCTCCCCGGCCCGGCTTGCCAAAAATTGCTTTCTCGAAAGGCTGTGCAATCAGTACCGGTATTAGCCTACTAATTAGGCCTATAAGCCAAAATTTCCAAGCGACTCGCTAAAAATCGCTTGCCTCCCGTCTCGGCCAGCCAAAATCGCTTGTCCGCACCCCTGGACTGCCAAATTTTTGTGGCCCCTCCCCTTGGCCTGCCAAAATGCCCCCACCCCTTTGCATATGCCTAGGCCTATATGCCAATTTTTGGGATCCCCAATTTCCATACCCATACCTTAAATGGATTTCTAAATATCTACCTGTTGCAAGCGCAGCAAGCATGAAAATGTGCACATTTTTTCGCGCCCTAACTACCCCCCCCACATTTTCCCTCCCATGCACCAGGTTCATTGGCGCTAGATTTTAAGCTAGAAAATACCTAAATATTTTAAAATCCAAACTCGGCAACACACGGCGGCAACACCACAAATAGAGCCCGTCGTACATGTCGTACGTAAACAGCGTGTGTAAAAAACAAAATGAGAGTGCCACTTTTGTCCAAAAAATTTCGAATTTTGGCCTTGAGCAGCGACAATCAGAGGTAAGAAAAACACAGTATGACGCAGCTTGAAATATAGAATCACTATATCAATTTTGAAGTTTGTACTTCAAAGCACAAGCCGAAACGAGGTGAAATGGTTCTTAAAAAAAATTGATTTCGCTGTATCTTTTTATCGCGAAACTAGACAATTTGACAGCAGCGAGTCGGAAAAATAGCAAATATCTCAATTTTCTGCTATCGAAATAAAAATTTAAATAGCACCTGCATATAGAAGAGGGTTTATAGAAATAATGTAGGTCAGAATTTTGTCTATGAAATCGTGCACGGAATTATTATTACTGGTTACAAAACGACATACAAGTGGAGGCCATTTTACTTCAAATTCGGCCAACATGTAAGCTTACTAAAACAAATCGAGACAAGCAATATCAAGAATGAATATGCACATTCTTTTATTGACTTGTTTGTAATGTGCGTCGTAGTTCCCAACAAAATCGCCACTTCCACTGAGAAATTATGGCCTTGTTCCCAAAAATCTTGATGCTCCGGATATTGAAAAAAATTGAAATGTTTGAAAAGTACATTTCTTTTTGAGCCAAGTGGAAAATTCAAGCATAATAATAACCCTTACACTTTCAGCTTTTAGACGTAGTTTGCGTTTTCTCTCTACGATATTTATTTCCAGAAATAGATAATTTTAAAGGGGGCTACATGCAGTCTCATTCTGGATCGATCATTACAAAGTTTAGTATAACCTTAAAACGCATGGATTGCAACAGTGATGTATTGATGAATACTGTACTAGGGCACGATGCGATCGATGTGACCTAGCGGTATGTCAATGGTCGTGCTATGCCATTCACCTCTACAGGTTCGCGTGCAGTAGCGTAGCCAGTGGGGTGGCAAGGGGGGCAGAGTGCCCCCCCTGACAAAAAATTATTGAAAAAGTGCCCCTCTGACCAAAAATGAAAGAGAAAATCTGGATGGCAAAGGAAAAGAAAAGGCGCAAGAAGCGCCTTTTTCTACCAAAATTCACCCCGATCATGGTCAAAATAGTGTAAAATATTAAATTTTTGAGCGCTGCGCGCGCACATTGATACGATAAAGCCATTTTAATCCCAATTATGGGCGAAAATAGTGCAAAATACACAAATTTTGAGCGCTACGCGCACATCGTCCCATTAATAAAGCCTTTATAAACATGATAAAAACGAAACCGGTATATTATTTTTCGTCTGTGCCCCCGAAATTTTATTTTGCCCCTCCTGACCAAGAAAGCTGCCTACGCCCCTGTTCGCGTGGTCCGTTTTTAATTTGCAACTTTTGAAAATGCACCAAATTTCATATACTGGTATCAATCTCTGTGAATTTAGAGTTTTCGGTAGCAAATTTGGTATCAAATTGCAGCTAACAAGATTCTGCACATGACCTTATCAATCAAATTGTCATAACAAGATTAGGTTTTGGTGTAGGACGGGTTACATGACTGCGGACTTTCTTTATTTGAGGTGTTTATATTTTGTTAATTGGACTTTTCTTTCTCATTTGACACCCTGTTCGTGAACATTGAGCAAGAATTGTCCAATATATGCGCCTCCGAACTCTCAAACCCCAAAATGAAAAGTTGCCATTTTAACGATTCAATTGTGCCTGTGACATTGTGTGCTTTATTGATTTGCCCGCAATACAACGATGCGTTCCCATTGAAAATCGTTGAAAATGCAACTTTTGATTTTGGGGTTTGAGGCTTTGGAGGCGCATATCTTGGTCAATTCTTGTTCGTTTTTTACGAACAGGGTGTCAAATGAGAAAGCAAAAGTCAATTAACAAAATGTATATTTCAGAATAATCCAAAATTATCAAGTTATTGAACAGCAAGGATGAATATAACTGACGAGTTTCTTTTTTGTGCCTGGTGTATATACTTATTTTTGTGGTGAGATGCTGAAGAGCTAGATTTTGTCCCTGAGCTTTTATAATGATAATTAAAAATGAAGTTTATTTTCACTGATATCAGTCTTGATTAACGTTAGTTTCGTGAATCATAACGTTTCCATTTGACCTATTTTTGAGAGGTTTTGACGAGTAATGTTTAAAACATATTCGAGCGGTGTTGAATTTACTGATCTTTAGACGGTGATTCGTATTCTGTTCAGTCTGTTCAAAGGACTCGGACTTCCTTGCGAGAGTGAGAATGAGGGGGGGGGGGAAGCCGGAGAGAGGGAGGGAGTGAGAGAGGGAGAACACGGATAATGGCTTCTATCAACAAAGTATTTTTGTGTCAGTTCCTGCAGAACTGACACCTTTAGTACAGGTTTGACGATCACGTGACAAATCGAATCTGTGACGTCAATATTAATATCGATATCAATTTAAGGCTGTTCTAGTTAAATTACATACCCATTGGCATTTTGGCTGTTCCATTTAATTTACATACTCAACATTTCCCTGTGCACTTTAATAGTCCTTGAATTGATCCTGATTTGCATTGTCGTATAGAGTTATATTTTTGTACACAACAGGGATGTTACTATTGTTTTAACTAAATGAAGCATACTTTTGCTTTTATCTTTCTTTGTCCTTTATTAATTATAAATTAGGTGATTTAATTAATATAATTCTTTGTTTCAGCGACCCAGGGGTAAACAGACAAACAAAAACATAGGTCAAAATCCTTCAATTTCTGTGAAAATTGAACAAAAAGTACCCAAATCCCTACATCTTATATCTCAATGTGATATAGACAAATTATACAAAAGTATACGTCACATTTAAAATAATTTAAAATGACTTATAAATTGCCTTATGCTATAATGGGGTCTTTTGTATTTGTATTGTGTGAACTTTGTTTTTAAATGCCTTTGGCTTCCAGGTTAGTTTCTCAGAGCTGAGCTGGTGAGGTGTATCTGGGTATGGGTGTAACTTGGTAGGGTGGTGGTAAGTGGCTGCCCTAAGACTTGATGCATTTTTTATGGCGCAAAATATGCAAATTAAGTAGCTAATTTGCATATTTAACTTAAAAATTGTTTTTGGGTGTTTTTTTTTTTTGCCATTTCGAAGAACTGGTGAGGCGTATAGGGATGTAACTTGATGAGGTTGTGGTAAGCGGCAGTCGTAAGATCCGATGCAATTTTTGTCGCAAGATATGCAAATTAGTCACCACATTTGCCTATATTTTTATTTGTCGAATTGCTTTTGGCCATTTTTCGGAACCATCTTTAACATTACATTCAAATAATAATTACATTGTAAATTGGAACTGACACCAATTTTTTTCAGGAATATCTTGTTTAAAATTATTTTTGTATATCGATATTTGCTCTAGATATCCCACAGCACTAATTCTTTTTTAAAAGACACTTCTTGTTTTAAGAGGGTACAACACTAAATCCTTCCGCATTTGGTGTAACTATGGAAGAAATTTTCTAAGAAAAAGATGGTGTAAGGGAGCTATAATTTTCTTCGGAAGGGGGGGGGGGTCCCAAATATACGTGGGCGTCAAAATTTTGGAAAGAAAAAAGGGGATCATAGAATTTTTGATGACCAAATGTAGGGAGTCACAAGATGACCACAGATATAGTGTGTTTATTTATTCAAAAAGACTTATTTCAATACAATTTTAGCCTGTTTAGGGGGTAAGCTTAATTGCTGGTGGTAGGGGTCATACCATTTTGTTGCCGAAATGGGGGATGGGTCGCAATTTTACTGACGCCAATTTTTTGTAAATTTTGGACCCAAGTTCCGAAGAAATTGATAGACCCAAACAAGCACCGGAGCGAAATACATCAGACTCTCACGGGCACCAAATTTGAGTGAATCGTGCTTGTTTCTGCGCTACGAAAACAATAGAGTATACCTAAACATTAAAACTATAAGGAGGCAAGATTGTCGGCTGAAATTCATGAGGCCGCTGTTTAAGTGCCTATAGCTCAAAAGTTCCGACTGAATTGTTCGTAAAAAATTAAATTTTTATTAATTTTCAGACTTTAAGAAAATCCATTTGAAACATCCACAACTTTGTCACAAACGGTATAAAAACTAACGTAGGGTTGTGCAATAAATATGAGCCCCCACCTCCGCGGGTAAGTGTGCCAACACACCCCCTCCCTCCCCCGCTCTCGGCCAGCCTAAATTTGCCAATATGCAAACTTTATATCCTAGATATAATGATGCAAGCAGGAAATTCATTGCAGATTTGAATGTTTCTGTAGTGTTTCCTAAGCCTGGTAAAGACGCACTGTAAATGTTTAAACTCCCCCCCCCCTGTGTAAGAGCTATGACGTTAAAAGTATTACAGTTAGTTAGTTTCATCATTTCAATTTTATTCATAATACACATAAAAACAGAGATATTGAAAAGGAATACATTTAAGGCCAGAGAGGAGGGTTGAGAAGGTACACGACCAGGCTCAAACATCCGCAGGCATATTAAACAACAGCACAATACAACATATAAATGCAGGTTATAAAGGAATACATCAATAATATTTTAAATTAGATATAATATTGCATAAGTTGACAGGGACCCGCCCCGAAACAATTGCACTAAAACGATAAAATATGGTCTAAAAGGTGGCATTTTGATTTAAATCGACCAGTCATGGTCATACTTTGAGTAAACAAGAATTCCTGAAAAAAATTGGTGTCAGTTCCAATTTACAATGTAATTATTATTTTAATGTAATGATAATGTAAAGTTTTGCACTGCAGCACTGACAAGAACATTTAGTGGTAGTTCATTTTATCATTAAATAGGCCTAATTATACACTTACATAGGCGTGCATGTTTTGGCGCAACGTCAGCCTTCTATTCTTCAAATTTTTTCACAGGAGGAAGATGGCGAATTTCATCATTCGATATCAGCAAAGTATCAGGCCCTTGCAACTCCTATACCAGCGCAATACAAAAAGATTTTTGTTTAAATAACATTGGATGTTTTTGTAAAAAAATATTGTATGTGATGAAGAAGGGGGCTGGTGGTTTATTTGTGTAAAGGTCAAAATAGGTTTCGGATTGGGTCAGGACTCTTGTTTCGTCATCTTCCTTCATCCAAGACCACAGTCTTTGAACCTGCTCATTGTCTGGTGCTTTTTTTGCTTTTGTTTTGTTTTTTGTTGTTGTAATTTTGATTTTGAAATGGAGCCTTGATCTTTGGTTCGAGTTGTATTTTTCCTGAATGTATTTTAATGCTTTCTCTCCCCCACCAGCTCCAAGTATAGATAAAATACAAAAAGCTGAAAAAGGAAAAAAAAAAAAAAAAAAAAAAAAAAGATGTGGACACCGTCGGCTTCCCCCGTGTATTATCCGCCGGTGCCATTATCACGTGACTGTAGAAAAATGCTGCTGCCACCAGATATAGGCTAAGTAAAACGGCGTATTACTATCAAGACTTCTGTTTAAAAGCTGTCCTCGGATCGATGCGTCAAGTTTCCAGTCTACACTACGTGCTCTATATTAGTCCATGTCGATATTATTCAAGACAGAGATTGCGTCTGACGTCATCTGTCAAAGTCGTTGATGATGACTTGCTAAACCCGGCGCCTTATTTTAAGCTTACTGTTAATTTTGTACCTTCAAACATACAAACCATCTCAAAAGTTAGGTCTTTATAGTAGGAAACTTTCTTAGCGAAGGCACCATGTCAACAATGCCTAGAAAAGTTGCTTTTTGCCTTGTAAAAGTACGTAATTTTTCGCCATTTCCTGGTATCAGCATGGAAGCAGGTCGATTCGCACCCAAACCAATTCGTTCACAGTTGACTTGGCCATATGGCAATTCATGCATTTGGTCCCAAGCTAAGTCAGCCACAAACCAATTCGATATTGACCAAAAGGGATAAACGATTTAATATGTTAATGAATATATGTGACCGTCCATCACGAAACAGCTGTAAAGTCGGCTCGCAGTCAATTATGTTTTATTTCGTGTTTAGAAAATATATCATAAGCTTTAAAATGAAAAATCATTTTAAAAAGGTGACTATATCTTATTAACCAATGATCCTACAGATATGCGACCACTGACTTTTTTTTTTTTTCCTTATGACCAAGGGAAAAGTTTGACATATCTCACGACTCTGTAGGAAATGATGTACATCATCATCATACATCATTTTATTTTCATTCAAATCGACATACAAAATATATATAAAACACACAACCTTTGAATGAGGAGATGCTCAAAAGGCCCAAAGGCCTGAAGCGAGCACCCCCTTACACTGCCTTAAGTTACAACATACAATTACAAATAAAAGAAAAAAGAAAGAGGAGAAGAACATGCAAAGAAAGAACCAATATAAATATTTATAACATTTCATATAATAAAATAAAATGTTGGTATTTATACAGCGCCTTTCACATGTGAACATGTACCAAAGCGCTTTACATTTATTCCGCCGTCGTTAGAATATGTCAGCTGCCATACAATGCCCAAGGCATGCTCATACCTTTGGGCGGCGCTCAATGGACAGTATTCATAACAGCTCCCCATTTCACACCTGGGTGGAGAGGAGTAATCGAGATAAAGTGCCTTACTCAAGGGCACAACACGATGGCGTCGCCGGGGCTCGAACCCGCAACCTTCCGATTATGAGTCGTAGCCCGTTCCGCTCGGCCACCGTGCTCCCGATAGACATTACACAGTTCACAGAAGAAATTGATAGTTGGGGTGGAGATGGGTGGGGATGGGTGAGGTCATTAGGTCATTATGCCTAAATATTAGATGTAATTTTTTATTAGACTTTTCTTTATTTGTAACTTAAACTGGTTTACTGATTTTGCCATCTTTATATATTTATCAGTAATATTCCATTTCCTAGGACCGGCAGCTCACCGGAAGCCCGTGTTGTGAGGGCCACAATCTGCGGCTACGTACAGATACGCGAACGCTGACTTTTTTGTTCTTTATGACCAGAGGAAAAGTGCGACATATCACACGACTCTTTAGGATATTTGGTTTAAAAGATAGAGGGTTAAGTGCAAAGTACAAGGAATTGGTTTGTGACCGAATGCAAGACATCAAGGCATCTAAATATACAGATTTGGTGTAAAAACAACGGTTATGGAGAAAATCACGAAATAGTTAAATTTGGCCAACTTTTTGTACATCAATATACAGGGTTCGAATTAGCATGTGGGCGAATTGGTTTGGGGCTGAATTGACGAATAGTATTGATATCGATATTGATATTTTTACAGAGCACGCGATATTTCGATATGATGATTTGAATTGTCACGTGATCGTCAAACCTGTAGGAGAAGGTGTGAGTTCTCCAGGAACTGACACAAAAATTGAGTAGGAACATAGAATTGCACGTTGACTGAGAGATTTTGAACATTTATCAAAGTTTCATTGGTTTTCGGCTTTTTGAAACTAAGGGGAAAATGCCGGGGAAAATGGAACTCAGGTTACACTTGTTGGAGTTTGTGATGATGCCTCTACTGCCTATTTCAATACAAAATAACTTTGCGTCATAATTATCATTAGAGTGTCAACTTTACGATGAAGTATGATTTTTAGGCTTATCATGTTTTGTTTTGTTTTGAAAAAAACAAGACAAATTTAGGTGGCTACCCCGGGGTGGCTACGTGCAGCCAATTTGTCTACACAAAAATTCAAAACACCGCGTAACCTTCAGCATGTTAAGCCACTATAAAGTATCTGTCTGTGACATTAACAAAAAAAAACAAAGGGCCAAAATCTGAATCTTGATGATTTTTACGATAGGCCTACACCGGATGAGCAAATCATTATAAACTTGACTAAATCAATAAACTGTGTACGTAAATGTTTTGTTTCTTTGCATAGTACTTGACCTTTGGTCATGTTGGTTATGATTACAAGATGAGCATCAATTACACGGTATAAGCAAAAAGCATTTCTTATGTAGCAACAATCATCATTTTTATACTTCGACCATTGATGCTGTCTTCAAGTTACAATCGAGTACCTTTTATCGTGTTTATGTGTCACGCATCAGTCTAGTCGTGAATTCACACGGAAACCTGGGAACATTACTAACATTTTGAGCATCGGAATAATCAGTTGTAGCTCATAGTCATCATTCGTTTATTTCAAAGTAAGTAAAATCTTCGTTTAAACTGCTGCCTCTAAATCATGTAAATTGTGTTGATAAACCACCGCATACTTAGCAATATCATGATATAGCAGAAAGCGTCCGCCAACCCGGGGGGGGGGGGGAGCGGCTCACATGTGACATACGGTGATGTGCCGCCCCGGAGGGGGTACTCACATGTAAATGGGGTATGAGTATGTGCGACGGTCAAGGGTCCCTTTTTCAGGCTCCCCGGCAGTTCCTTAAGACCGATATTTGGATCATGCTCCAGTTCTTTGAGCCTCAAACTCTGGCAATTGTAGCTCTTTAGCCAAAAGTTGGAAAATTTTGGAATTTTTTAGCTCCAAAGCCTATAATTAAGCCTATAACTATCAATTTGGTCTAAAAACACCATTTTCTCTGAAAATAGTGACATTTTATATTTTTTATATTACACACTATCATCACTTGAAATTTTTTTTTGATGAAATGATCATAAATATTTAAATGAAGGTAAATATAATTTACTATGTTCAGCCTTTTCTCCATGCCCCTATGTTCGATTCAGAAGTAAACACTAATGTGAGGAATAAATATGGACTCAAATTTATTGTCTTGTAATAGCGATGGATATCGCAACTGTAGCGACCCAAATCCGAATAGTTTGCACAATCTAGATCTATTTTTACTAATTTAACATCGCAACTGAATGGATATTGATATGTTTCACTTTGTTTAAAATAAGTAACGAAACATGTCATGTTTATAAGCTATTTAAATTGTTATAACAAGTCGTGTATTCTGAGACCATTTTCATCAAAATCGGAGGAGATTTTTTGTGTTGACCGTGGCCCGTGGAGCCATAATGTTGACCTTTGACCTTTTCGCTAACAACTAAAGATGTTAAAATAAAACTATTTCTGTTGATCATTAGTATGATCATATGAAATTTATAAAATAAAATACACAGAAAAGAAGTCCACTTATATATCCGTTTTTAATAGTGCCACACCTATGATAGCGGTCTCTCAGATTTGTGAAATTGCTTTATTGATACTATACATAATTGGTTTTGGTCTTTGTCATTCGTTTCAGGAATGCCTCCAAAAATAAGAAGACCACGAGAATGGGATTACATGATGCCTCACGTGTGTAAATATTGCAGACGAAGGTTCTTTAATAATAATCATCGATATCTGAGTCATCTACGTCATCACGAGCTGTGGATTCGCAGATACTGGTATGATTATAAGAAGAAGTTGATCATACCAAGCAGAAAGAAAAACATCTACGATGCTAGTAGAAAGGATTGTTTGAAATCATCATCTCTTGGCATTTATGTTAAGGGTCAATGTAAGGGTGGAAATGGCTGTTATAAAGGGTTTACACAGTCAACGAGCATGACGAGCTTGAAAAACCATGAACGAATCCATAGCAAATTGAAGTCTTATAAATGCCAATACTATAATAAAGGCTTCACATGGTCTGGTGAATTGAAAAGACATGAACGAATCCATAACAAAGAGAAGCCTTATAAATGCCAATACTGTAATAAAGGCTTCACATGGTCTGGTGAATTGAAAAGACATGAACGAATCCATACCAAAGAGAAGCCTTATAAATGCAAATACTGTAATAATGGTTTCACACAGTCCAGTAACTTAAAAATACATGAACGAATCCATTCCAAAGAAAAGCCTTACAAATGTCAATACTGTAATAAAGGCTTCACGGAGTCAGGTAACTTGAAAAGACATGAACGAATTCATACCAAAGAGAAGCCTTACATATGTCAGTATTGCAATAAAGGCTTCACACAGTCTGGTAACTTGAAAATACACGAACAACGAACTCATCATGCTCATAAAGAGAAGCCTTATAAATGCCAATACTATAATAAGGGTTTCGGAACGTCTATTGATTTGAAAGGATTTGAAATAATTCATACGGAAGAGAAGCTATACATATGCCAATACTGTAATAAAGGATTCGCAAGGTCAGATAGCATGAAACAACATGAACGAATACATACTGGAGAAAAGCCTTATATTTGCCAATACTGTAGTAAAGGCTTCACAACGTCTGGGCACCTGAAAGAACATGAACGAATTCATACGAAAGAGAAGCCTTATATATGTCAATACTGCAACAAAGGCTTCACACAGTCTGGTGTCTTGATAAAACACGAACGAATACATACGAAAGAGAAGCCTTATAAATGTCAATACTGCAGTAAAGGCTTCGCACAGTCAGGTGACTTGAAAACACACGAACGAATCCATACGAAAGAGAAGCCTTATATTTGCAAATGCTGCAGTAAAGCTTTTGCACAGATAAGTAACTTGAAAACACATGAGCGAATTCATACCAAATAGAAGGCATATAAACGTAAGTTTTGCAATTCAGAGGGTACTACACCCTGCTCAATTTTGTGCCTATTTTTGCATTTTTTTCTCAAAAAATATAGCGCATTGGTGACAAGTATATGTATAATATAGGGGCAAGGACTACAACTACTGCACTGGAAATTTTATTTCAGCACACACAACAGTTGTGGAGTTAAATTCAAAAATGAGGGAAAACCAATATTTGATCAATAAATCAATAACTACTTGCCTTGAGTTGCTGAATTTTCAGTACAGTAGTTGTAGTCTTTGCTCCTATAATTAGGGTTGGGCAAATCACCATACTTTTTTTGAAACGAGTGTTTTCTATGGCCAAATTTAGTGTAGAGTCCAAATCTGCTAACCATTTTTACGTATGATGACGTTTGATACCACTAAAGTTCCAAAATTCAAAATGGGAGCCAAAATCACATTTTTAAGCACTAAATCGCTTATTTTCATACTTTACCAACCTGTGACGTGTCTTTTCATAGGTTATCAGGGTCAAGAAACACATTTTTATCACTTTTAACATGAATTTCTGTACATGAAGGGTGTTAAGTGGTAAATTTTTTTTTTAAACACCCCAAAACACAAAAATGTTGTTTTTCCAACATTTTTACACCATTAATATACCTTGTATGATTTTGTACTGTCTAATATTTAGCTGATTACATTACAAGTCAGCCCCAGATATTTATCTGGTATTATTGTCCAAACAGCCAATATTATTTTTGGTCAAGATTGGGAAGAAATAAGTGAAAAGGAGGAGTGGGATAGTGACGATGATAAAACATCAGAAAACGATACAGCAAAGCGTCGGAAATCTGCTAAGGACTTAACTTATGTCATTCCAAGTCGCAGAACTGTGATTCGATATCTAGAGGATGCTTCCTGCTGAACACTTTAAGAGTGATGATGATGTAATTACTGTAGGTCTTGACGACACAACCAAAGCAACAGGGCATCAAAATAATGTATGATGTGAAAGCTGATCACATTATCAGGTCCTAACATGTCTCGAAAGACCATGACAACAGTCTACAGAAAATATCAGTCACTCAGGAGCTGATGGAGCTGTTGCATAATGATCTAAAACTGAACTGCCTTGCAGCGATAGACTTTTGGATGCCAGATCGTGCAGGCGAGTGTTCCAAGCTCTTGCAAAGTCTCGGGTGACTAAAGAGAAAATCCTCAAATGCAGTGCACACACTATACTAGGCGCGACTCACGTAGCTGACAAAGTCTTTAAGAACATTGAACAGAAAATCTTCGTTCAAGTGAGAAGGTCTTCACATCACCAGGATCAAGTGTCTACATGCTGGCCCTCATTGCAATATCAAAGCTATTTTCTCCTAGCCATGCTGCACACTCCATATCACTGTGTAACGAATATACATCATGGATGGAGATGGAAGACATCGAACATGCCGGTTTCAAGGGCTTCACTGGTAATAGATTCGGTAGAATTGCAGAGATCACAAAGCAATATTTCCTGCAAAATAGAGCTAAGCGTGTCATATTGGTCTGCCAACGAATGCATATGAAGATCATCGTATTCAGCCATTAAGCCACACAGAGCAGTTGGAGCAGCCAAGCTCCGTCGTATGTTTTACAAGGAGGGTCCGAGTTATTATGCCAGCTGATGCCAGACATCCACGTCCATGACCCCAGGTTGCGACGGTCTGTGAGATCCCATGACCTAGCAGTGGCAGATAAAAACTTGTCAGCCATGAAAGATCATTTCTACCATCTACAGCCCACTTATGGAATTCTCTAACTGCCCAAAATTCCAGCCATTAGATTGGGGGCCAGCTTCAGCCGGGAGGTTAATTGCTTTCTTGGTGCTTCCTTGTCAGTAGCTTCTTAATGACTTTTTTGTCTCTGCTGTTAATGCCCAGTTATGCCATGTCGTAAAGAAACAAACAAAAAAGCTAGCTAAAAAGCTAGTTTTGGCAGTGTCGACGTATATTCAGAATAACTGGTTATTGTGTTGCGCTAAAATCTACTCCAAATTGGGAGATGCTTTCATTTTCCCTCTCATGGATCTCTTAGGAATAGATGACAGAGGCAGGAATGTTGATAGAAGTGAGCGTACCTGGTTAGGAGTGCGCAAGTTCTTTGAACGAAAGCTACCTGAGCTTAAGCAAGTCAGAGATGAGTCTATGGATAGTCGTGATGGCAAGAGTAGACTACATGGTGCGGTGCTTGATGAAGTGATTGATACGTTAGAGAGACAGTTATCTGAAATGGCATTCTTCCGCAGTGGTGAGGGTATGGATGTAGAGATTGATGAAGACAAGATGGAATTTTCACCTCTTACAAATCTAGGGTGTGAATCAGAATTCGCCAAACTGGATGTACGCATTGTTGCAAGTGGCGGATCTACATCAGTCCAAACCCATTCACGTAAAAACATCATAACGACAAATTGGTTACTTTCTGATCCGTCTTTTACGACACTTAGCAATGTTGAAAAACGAAACAAATGGAAATGGGCAAGGACCTCTGGCAATGTATCTGATGTAAAGGAGATAGAGTCAAACTACCTTCATACAGTCAAAATGACAAAAAAGACTGGCTCTCATGAAAAAAGCAGAACTGAAGAAGAAGGAACTGACCAGAACAATGAAACTCCATGATGAATGCAAGGCCCAGCAGGGCCCTGTGACACCAAGCAAAGTAGGAATACTTGAGGACCGAACAGAAAAGGAACTACTCAGTGAAGTAGGTTATCTTAGGGTAACAGTTGCCCCTGATATTCGTCAGAGGCGAAGAGAAAAATACGATGGAAAATTCAGAATTCATGCGATGAACTGAGGCAGTCTATACAAAATGCTGTGAAATCAGAATCTAACTTGAATATTGATATTGATGTTTTATTAAGTTATGTGCTAAAACCCTGAGTTTGGCATGGATGAATTGCCAAATAAGGTGTCCACTTTAAAGTAAACTACCATAGTGACACTAGAAAGAATACTGTTACATCACCTTGCTCTGCTCAAAAAGACGATTGTGGCAAAATTTGTGCTGAAAATTGGATTAAATTTAATACAAACTCCACATAACTAGTTACAGGTACATCTATTCACTTTTTAAGCTTAATATTTGGGTTTCTTGACACCAAAAACCTATAATAAGACATATTGGATGCCATATAAGTGTAAAATTTACAATTTATTGGCAAAATTGCGTAATTTTGGCGGCCATTTTGAATTTTTGAACTTTAGTGGTATCAAACATCATCGGAGGTCAAAAATTTCACCAGAATTGTGTTCTACACAAAATTTTGCCATAGAAACAATATGTTTTATATTAATATTGATAAAAAAGTTGATGTATGCCCAACCCTACTATAATATACATGTCTTACTTGTCACCAATGCGCGATAATTTGTGAGAAAAATGCAAAAATAAGCACAAAATTGGCCAGGGGTGTAGCCTCCCTTAAGGCTTCACAAATCTGGTATTTTGACACAAAACGAACGAGTTCACACCACACAAAGCACAAACCTGTTAGTGTAGATTCTTCTGCATTGATGTTTCACACCATCAGGTAACGCGAAAAGACACGAACGAATTCATGCCGAAGTGAAGTATTACTGACACTGCCAATAAGCGCACTTATGCCAAAGAAAAAGCACAGAGATACTGACAGCGTTGGAAATAAACTTTAATGTCAAGGGCCATTTGGGCCCGTGAATCTAAAATTCCACGGGCCCTCATTAATGTGTACGGGCCCGAACTATAGCATTAGCATTATTTAAGAACATTATCAAAACGAAGATTTTGGCACCATTTTCATCAAAATCGGGGCAAGTTTAAAATGTTGACCCTTTAGAGGTCAATGCTTGACCTTTGATCTTTTTTGTAATAACTCAAGAACGGTACATCTAGATAAATAAGATAAATAAAACCATGGAGGTATATAAATAAATGGAGAATGATCGCCAGAATTCTAATCTCTTAAGTGGAGATTATCCGATTACCTCTATTCAATGAGTCACCAAACTTGAATGACTAGCCACTTCAGCCAAGCTATTGATCTCCACGATGGTTATGAGACTCTACCATGGTTCATTGATCGTCACTCCCAAAATTTCCTCATAGGAATTGACCCTACATTGACCCGTACCGGAAGGCTTGTAAAAGAGACTGTATAATGACGTCAGCTAGTCAATTAGCTGTTCAAAGTCGCCAGTTTTGATAGCTTATAGTTTCAATGTATGATTGTGCGAAAACCCGATGAAATTTGGATGTTCTGTTCTCAAGTTAAAACTGTTTTCAACACTAGTTGTGCCGTAACTTGACAAATATACTTAGTTTTCATGTTCATATATTAAGCTTTTAAGGGGGTCTGAGGGAGTTCAAATATAGTGCAAATGAAAGCAAAACGTTTTTACCTTCCGATTGCGAAAAAATTATGTTGGGCCAATTTGGGCCAATTGAAGCCAATTTGGGCCAATTGAGTTAAGAGCGAGTAAAATTTACCGGAAGTACTTCGGAATTCAGCTAAAATCTTTTCATCATCATTAAACTTCTCATTTTATAATAAATAATTATCAGTATTAGGCCTAAATGATTATTAATATTATTAGGGGCCATCATTTTCTTGGGGGGGGGGTTCCAAATAGGCCTATACCGGGGGGGGTCATAACTTTTGGAAAGAAAAATAGGGGTCATAGCCTAATTTTAATTTTTCAAGAATCATGACCAAAATGTAGGGGGTCACAATACGACCACAGATATAGGCCTACAGGTAGGGTGTTTATTTTTTCAAAAGACTGATTTCAATGCAATTTTTGGCGAAAATGACATTTTGATATTAAATTTTCTGAAACATGAGCACTTTCCAATAAACATTATAAGTAACTGCATTTAGCACCCCATTGAAATAAATGACCAGTGAAACCAGCGCACTGAATGGTCTATTGTTCTATTGTGTCCGATTTGAGCGCTGACATATTGGAAAATGTTGCCAATCAATATTCATGAGAGTGTACATTCAACGTCCAATTTTCGAAATTGGGTGACTTGTGCTTGCAGGTGTAAAATACATCTGAATGGGCGTTTTAAATACGTAACGCATAAAGGCATTGACATCATCGAATGGCTGCCTATAGTGCTGTTAGTGTTAGGCCTATGTGTGGGGGGGGGGCTGTGTTTAGTTGCTATAATAATTATTATAAGGCCTACATTTATTTGTTATTCCTTTCTTTTCCTTTCTCTGTACTTATTCTTTCCTTGCTAAAGTATCACTCCCTCTTCTTATCTCCCTTCCCTTCTCCATCCCCTCATACTTTTTGTCCCTCTTTCTCTCTTCCTCCAGCCCCCTCTCATCTCTTCATCCCTCATCCCTCCCAAGACCTCTCACAAAAGAGCTGCCCCCTTCAGTACGCCACTGTTTATGACATTCTCCTTCTTAAAATAAAATAAAATGTCAATTTGTGAAACAACTTTTATATATAGGCCTACCGGTATACTTATTATATGTTACATGTATGCGTATAGCTATTACCATTATACAGTAATAGACATGGCAGCCTTGATCTGAATCATTCAGCAAGTGCATTCAATTTATTTAAATGAAGCACCTACAGTCAGTGGGGTCACAACGAACTGCATCATCGGCTAATGTGTGCCTTTTGAGCTTACGGCTACTCAATTACACCCTTGAGTGGTATGACAACAAAAGGTACTTTTCGTTATAGTAAGCGCTTACACGCGACTTTCGTTTGATCACTTATTGACAGTAGTCTGCTAGGTAAAGCGTTAATACATACACTGTCGGGTCAGCTTACCGATTTAATGGTGGAAGCCCTTTGTCCCAAACAAAAGGTACCTTTCGATGAATAGCTTGTCAGATTTCAAATCGGCACAAGTTTTCAATGCGTTACATAATCTATTGCCTCTCCATTCTTAATAGCTCCATGAGTGAAACAGACTTAACAATGTAATCAGCTTAGCATAATCAATATCCCCTGAAATTGCCTATTCAACAATAATTGGTCATAACCAACGTAGTACAAAAGATGCTTGGCTAGATCATTCTCCATTTATTTATATACCTCCATGATAAAACTATACATTTTCTGAATCCTTATGACCAGAGGAATACATACATTAGTAATGTAGAGTCGACACAATTTGACGAAGTTTAAAATTTGACCCCATGTAAAGTTTAATGACCTTTCCCACACCCATGGGACAATATTTTGTTTTGTACACTATGGACTTTAAGGATTACAAAGAAATAGGTCAGAAAGAAATATCATCTATGTGCATGGGAACAATAACTGGGATCTAGACTTATTTTAGGTTAGGGTTTAGGTAGGGTTAGAGTAAAGCCAAGAATTCTCCGCGTTGCGGAAATTCGGCGAAAATCGCGGAATTCGGAGGTAAAGCGGAAAACGCATTTCTGAGAAGAAAAAAAAGCAAAAATGACCTAGAAAAAGAAAAAAAAAAAAAACAATTGAAAAGAAATAAATGAAATACTAAATGAAATGGGTCTTCAAAATTCATCAAAATAAAGTAAAATCCGTCATAGATTTCCCGTACAACGCCTGTCCTACCTCCCATTGCAGCCATGATACCCGATCAGTTTGTTCTTGGTAAGATTCTTGTGAAATTTTATTATGTCAGAAATGTGCTAAAATTACAAAGCGGAGAAAAGCGGAATTTAGCATAAATTTGTAAAGCAGAAAATTCTTGGCTTTAGGTTAGAGTTGGGGTTAGTGTTAGATTTAGGGTTAGTGTTATGGTAAGTTAGGGTTATGCTGGCAACCCTGTGATTTCGGAGCTGCCGAAATCCCGGGACTTCGGCAACAAATTTCTGCCGAAATTCCTTGATTTCTTCGTTTATTGCCGAAATCTCGGGGTTTCGGCAATCCGGTGATTTCGGCGCAACAACGGAGAGCCATTCTTGCATGGAGCCCGTGGGACTCAGGCTAAGTCTTCAGACGCTGTATGTACAGATGTACTAGAAACACCTATTCTTAATTCCGCATTCATGTTATAGCATTAAATTTGTTTTGGCCGGCGCGGGCGACCCCGAGCAATGGAAAAACACCTGAATTTGTTACATAATAAAAATTCCCTTTAAAAGGGAAGGCCAGCCTCAATGCAGAAGAGGTCTTGTAAATAGTTTGGGTCACCGTGAAAGGCATTTTTAGGATCACGCTTACATCCATGTTACATGACAGTTCACCAAACCATCAATGCTGAGAACATGCACACTGAAACAGCAAAAAGCATTAACTCCTATAACTCCTGTCAACTCTTAATTCATTACTTACTCCAAATTGTTCTGTATTTTTGTCTTTACTGCTTTTTACCCATGCTTATTATTAAAATCAAGAAATACACTGCAGTTGTTAGTTAATTCGCTATGTAAACTCAACTTACATGCACATTTTATTTTAAACTTATTTTATATTATTTCGCAATGTATAGTTTACTATAAAGTATAGATAGTGGCAAGCACATGATAAAAGGACTGATCATTCACTACAATCTTCACTTTTAAACTGTGTTTTTTGAATGTGTTGATTGTTAGTCCGAAACTCCTGCAAAGCTATGGACATGGCATCTTACCTACTCCATTCTGTAATAGTCTGCATTGTGTGTTTTCTCAGTCTTCAATCATTTTGTTGAATGTAATTTTATGAATCAAATAAAAAAGATAGAAAGTGGCCTCACTTTAGTTGTGTGTCATTTTACAGTATTTATAATTTATAAAGTAAGACAATAATTTATTTATTTTCTATAAGTGCATGCCAAAATATGGTATTTATTGTTCAATATTATAGCTAACCCCTAAAAACTTTATTTTCCATCGGATTTTTCCCGTTGAAAAGACAAAACTAATGTTAAAGATAGCAATAATATCATCAATAACATTTTGAGTCAATTTCATCCATAAAACGATACAGGATAGGATAGATAATTACTTTGACTTCAATGTGGTCCATATAATGAAGATTTTGATTCTACAACATTATTAGATCTGTTATCAACATCAATTATGCACTCACAGGCAACCAAACATCATGCTATGCTCAGTAGTCCACTGATATGACCTTGTTCCAGTGATCATTCCCCGCTAATTACTAATTGTTGACCATGTCATATTTTTGATATGCTGATTGCTGAACAAGTTTATGTTTATATGTGTAGGCCTAACCTATGATAACTTTTACGTCATAATTAATTCAAACATAACTTTGGCAATACTCAATCGTTTTCGTTCGTTGAAACGGCAAAACATACCTTCTTTTCCTTGCAAATCGAATTAGCAGACATCAAAAACATTTCCACCACAAGAAAAAAAAAAAAAAATTCATACCAATAGAAGAAGGCTATAATCTTAGCTAATCTTTAGTGTACACAAATCCCATCTCAGAATTAGGTACCAGCCCTATGGGCTGGCGAAAAGAAAAGAAAATTCAAAAAAAAAAGTACATACTAAATGGGTAATTAAAGCACTTCAGATTAGTCTTTCACATGATATTTTAGTACATTGGACATTACAATCATGCAAAAAGTATAAATTCAAGAAAAAATAAGGACTTCGCTGTGGAATAAACCACCGTAATGGCTTTAACCCAGTTATAACCCAATTATACCATGTAGGCCCTATATACAGTAAATGTCTCGACCTAAGTGATGTGTTTTCAATTTTTTTATTGATGTCAAATAACTATAAGTAATATCAAGCATGCCGAAATCGGTATTGGAGTGTGGTTGTTCAGATTTACATTTTCAACAAACTTTAAGGGATGGGGTATGATCGTTTGGACAGTATTTATTGTGGGATATTAGAGCACATCAGACATATCGAATTGCATTCCGAATACGAAGAAAGTCCTTCTGATATCAAATAATTTTGATTTTTTTGAAATTCGCAATGTAATACACATTTTATGGCAAATGATTAAAAATAGATATTTTTAACAGTCCTCGAAGTAAATTTTATAAATCTAATGATATATACTTAAAGTGTATGTAGCTGGGAGGAAAAGCCGACGATCAATTTAAAATTTTGACCTTTCATATTGAAGATATGGATTTTTTTCACAAAACACCAAAAAAATTAGGTTTTTTGGTAAAAAAAAAAAAAAAATCCATATCTTCAATATGAAAGGTCAAAATTTTCAATTGATCGTCGGCTTTTCCTCCCAGCTACATACACTTTAAGTATATATCATTAGATTTATAAAATTTACTTCGAGGACTGTTATATATCAAAAAAGTGTGAAAATATCAAATTTTAATAATTTGTCAACAGTCCAAGCTAAATTCAAACCTAAAAGGAAAAAACGCTCGAATATTTTGCCACCAAAACTTCACCAAAAACAGGTCAAATGAAAACGTCACGTTTCACGAATCCTAATAAACGTTAATCAAGACTGATATCAGTGAAATAAAATTCAATTTTAATTATCTTTTTAAACGCTCAGGGACAAAACCTAGCTATTCAGCATCTCACCACAAAATAAATATGATATAGAGTGAAGTCTTCTTAATGAAAATGAACAAAAACGAACTAGACTTTGAAACGTACACCCTTAGAAATCACCGTTTGTTACGGCACAAACCGTAAAATATCACGGTAAAAAAGTATAGTTTGACCAATCTCCGATATATAGTTCTTGAGTTATAGGCAAAAAGGTCAAAGGTCAAATTGGGGGGGGGCACGGGCGTTTACAATTAAAATAAGCTATTATTTTAATCAAACCGGTCTCAAATTATTCGTTTGGCAAATCAAAATGATAAAAGTTGCATCGTTTGGATGTTTTGGTTTTTTTTTAATGGCGAAGACAGTCAATAAGGACATCGTCAATTCTTGATCGTCAATGTCTAGTTTGACATCTATATCAGATCAGCTCTTCAATAAAAATTTGAGCACTTTCAACCAGCAGTTTTTCACTTACGTTGAATATATCAGATCAGATATAGAAATATTTATCAGATTGATTGAAAAAAACCAAACAAACCAGTTTTCTCTTTATAGGGGTGTGTGTATTTGGGGTACATTCACTTGTCTATCCGAACTTCACCTCCAGGGGTGCAAATTGTGATTTCTTCCTCAGGAGCAAGGTTTTTAGGCTCAAGATTTCCTCAATCATCAAGTGCATAAAATACTTTATTCTGCACTTCAAAAGATGAGAATGTTAACATAGCGTGAATTTTTAGAGCGACAGTATGTTAAGTCTTCGAACTTCCAAAAAAGGCATTACGATGATAATGTGCGCGTGTAGCGCGCAAAAATTTGGTATTTTACACTAGTTAGGGGTTAATTTATTGTGGTCGGACAGAGGCTCCTTTCCCCTTTTATTTTCCTTTACCACCTTTCCTCTTTCATTTTTTGTCAGAGGAGCACAACTTGTTTAGTGCTTTATATGGTTTTCTTTTTAAATTTCCTCAATATTTTCCAGTTTGTCCTTTTCTCAGTGGCATTAGTATTGATATGATACTAAGTACACTGAATTCCTTCATGACTTTAGTTCCCATATAATCCCCATTGCTGACGCTTTATAAATTTCCTCAGGTATAATTGCCACCTCTCTAAATTTCCTCAGATATGAGCCCTGTTTACACCTGTCTTCATCCAACTTCTTTTTTTCCTGTTAAATTACATTGAATACCTCCTATGGTGATGAATTGTAAATTTCCCCATATCCCATTTCCATATTTATTCTAACACCAACACCTTCCTCTTTTTTGCTCTTATTTCTTGAACAATAATGTGAATTCCTCAAAATTTTGCACAACCAGTGTCTTTAAAGATTTCCTCTCTTCCATTCAATAGCTTCACTTCCTCACAGCCATCCCCTATTATCTTGTACCTCACTCTTCTTCTTTTTTCTTTCCTCTTTTCCCTCTTCCTCTTCTCTTTTCTTTTCTTCTCTCTCCCTCCTGTTTCCTCTCTTTTTTTTTTCCCATGGCATTATTTCTTCAATTTTGGCTCTTATTTCCTAGGAGCGGTGCTCCCCGCTCCCGCACAATTAGCATCCCTGTTCACCTCATACGGTATAAAACGATTATATTATTTATAGGGCCCTAATATTTATTTATTTGTTTTTTGGATACACCACCTACAAAAAGGTGCACATATTCCCTCTTACAACAGGACACCATGTTAATATCCAGGGAGACCACAGATTCAGTTAACTTTTGTATTCCAAAAATGTTATACAATAGCACTTCTTGGTTCAATTCATTTGTAGGTCATACAGAACCACTGTCTGTGATGAAATGCTTGGATAAATGGATGTATGTAAGTCTTATTTTACCACAACATACTTCCTTTTCTTATGGTTCTATTCTACAGCAACATATAACATAATGAAATAGCTTTGATTCGTATCTTTTCTATACATATTGCAGGAAAGGTAACAGTGGTAATAATTATTTTGGTATACCTCACAACAAAACAAGACCGGGATTCTTTGTGTAAATCAATTGTGCATTTTGCAGCGACGTTGTCTTCTATACTTGCTTTGCCAATAATGTCTGCAGAAATTGTGACTTTAACCTGCGTAGAAAAGGACCTTATTATACTACCTTCATGTGCCATACACTGACTTAAAAAAAATAAAGGTTCTAAATAGAGCATTTTTTCCTCTCATGCGGAGAACCCTCCCTCTTGAGTCTTGAACCTCTCAAAAAGGTTCTTTAATTTTGGAAATGGAATTTAAATCAATGTAACCCAAGATTTGCATTAAATTCTATCGGTTTGTATTCAGTATAATGGAAGGAAATCTGTGTAATGATATCTGAGGGTTTTAGTATTGTTGAAAGTGCAACTTTCAAATCTGGACCTCACTACACTAAATTAACCGGTGTTTTATTGTTGTCTGGGCTATCGTTTCAAATGAGTGTCAAAATGCGCAAAAATAAATTCTGCTTCCAACGCATTTTACAGATTTGTAATACAATAGCCCGTTTTTGAATAATGGCCAGTTATTTCAAGGGGTAATTACTCTTTTGGGGGATGTTTATATAGTGGTATTCCGAGTTATGGAAAACGTACATTACTATCTATACTTGCGTTACAACAATACCAAATTATGGTACCTTTCAGTTGTTTTAAGGCCAAGAATAGGGAGACAATTTTTGGAAAGAAATAAAGATGGTAAGATATTGCACGTGGGGTCGGGGTGTGTGTGTGTGGGGGGGGGCTAGACGCATCGTTCCCGGAACCACCGCTGTGGCAGCACACGACGATAGCTTTGATGGAACACCTTAATTACTTTCATATGCGAAGACCAGGTAATGCTGTGTGATGGCCCAGATATCTATGATGTAGCCACAATTTGGACATTGTAGCGCATGGAATGCCTTAGGATGGTTTCAGAAGGGTTGGAAACGCTGATAAATATGCGAAACAGCATAGATCTGGGCCAAAAAAGTGCATTTCATCAACAGCTCTCTCTGCGCGACGTCACGGGTCTAGCCGGGTCTAGCCCCTTCATCTGGCCAGACGCCACAAAACGGCATCTATCTCTAGTTCCGAAAAACTCTGGGTATAGGAAAGTATGTGGAGGGTGGGTGGGTGCGTCAGGTTAATAACCACACAGGAGTAACCATACAGAAACTTTAACGGCTGGCAAATATCCAATGGTATATGCAATAACGTTTTTTATAATTATTATCAAATTAATTATCAGTAGTTAATTGTAACTTTACAACCGGGGCACGCGCCAGTCGCGTCTCCCATACGACGACTAAACACTCCAAGCGGGACCCCAATATAAGCGCCCCTAGGCAAAAAAGCAAGAGTAACCTTAATGTAACAGTCTCCTTAATGTAAATTTGCCCAACAGCAATCTTAATGTAAAACAGAGGGCGCTATTGTATCGGTACATTCAGTCTCACATAGACTGATTATGACTTATGAGTATGGATTGACTCATACAGATAATTACTAGAGCACAGGTTGGTATATGTGCCAAGTTTTCAGACCAGGTGGAGGTAGGAAATGTATCGCAAACACGACAAACTCATAACAGGTACTTGGGTGACCGATTCCATGAATCTCTTATAAGACACTCATGCTAATGCTCCAAAGCAACAAATGAAATAAATGATCACCTTTTTACGATCTCTCGCTAATTTCTTCCTTTCCCCATCTGTGGTTTACGAAAAGCCAATCTGATTCCCGATCTGATTCATTTTTACTTAGCACAACGAAATGAAAAGAGATACCAGTAATGAAAAACCCCACGCATCCAACTTCAAAGTTTCACAATAATGTGTTAGGAAACTTGATTAAACATTTTAAAGAGAGTGATAGATCGGGAAGTTAAGAACATGCATGGACGTGATGAAAGGAAAGAGGTATAGTCATATCACTGGTCATTTATCTCATTCAAGTTAGAGTAATAAAAGTGCTCATATGAACCATCATCATTACAAACTTATGTTACATTACATCTATCACCCAGATTTATGCGAGTATGTTGTAATTCATTTTGGTCAAATGGATGACAGTGCCGAGAAAACATTTATCTGATATGCGCGTTTTGCGATGTACGTGCTGTGTGTCTATCTATCTGCTCGCAGTTCTAATATCGAATAAAAGAGAAGTGTGAAGGCAACACGCAATGACTAATAAAGGTTACTGCATGAAAAATTTTGATTTTGTTTTATCAAAACATGTTCTTCGATCAACATCCATTTTGGGCTCTTATCCACAAAAGAGCCCAAAATGGATGTTGATCGAAAAACACTGTCTGATTCAAAATACCCGGTGTAAGTCTTACACGCGGACTTGCAACATTACAAGTTAACAACTAATCTCTTTGCAAATTCTGATATATTATAATGTGGTTAATAAATTGTTGTTTTGTTTTTTGTTTGGGATGTTTGTTTGGATGGGCTACTAGTTACAATCCTCAATTACGCTTTTATCATTTACAAGGAGTTTGTCCCGTCTCCGGGTACGGTATACTGCTAAGATTCCGCTGGCGACTAAAATCAGATTTTATGAATACGCATCTCAGTATCTTATGTTTCAATGTCATTTATTTACTTTATTCCTTATTTTAGGCCTGTATGTTTTTATTATTTTTGCCACAAATCTTTATTTAGGCATGAGCCAAGTTTACATGAATTTTTTGAATGTTTTATCACACCTACACATTCAACATAGCAATATATCCAAGATTGTTTCGCCAACTTATTGGTTTTCCTCACGCTCGAAGTGACCTTTCAAATGGGTTCAACACTTCGCAAAACGTGACTTTACTATTTTTCTAAGGACATTTTACTACGGCGTTTACATGCAAGTTTACGTCCTTTAGGCCTAGGGGAAATTTTATTTTACGTTTCCCGTTTGGCGGTTCAGGAAGAAGTGGAAGCAGAAAAAGACGCAGTACGCACAAAAGACGCAAGAACAAGAATACAAGATTGTGATGATGATGAAGAAGAGGAAACAGGTGATGATTATATTGATGATGACGAGGAGGAGGGGAAGAGGAGGAGGAAGAGGAGGAGGAGGAAGAAGAGGAGGAGGAGGAGGAGGAAGAAGAGGGGGGAGGAGGATGAAGAGGGGAGAAAGAGGAGGAAGAGGGGAGAAAGAGGAGGAAGAGAAAGAGGAGGAAGAGGAGGAGGAAGCGGATGAGGATCGAGGAAGAGGGGAGAAAGAGAAGCAAGAAGATGAGGAGGAAGAGGAGGAGGGGAGGGGAGAGGAGGGGAGAAAGAGAAGCAAGAAGATGAGGAGGGGAGAAAGAGAAGCAAGAAGATGAGGAGGGGAGAAAGAGAAGCAAGAAGATGAGGAGGAAGAGGGGGAGGGGAGAGGAGGGGGGAAAAGAGGAGGAAGAAGAGGAGGAAGGAGAGGAGGAAGAAGAGGAGGATGAGGAAGAGGAAGAAGTGGAGGGGAGGAGGAGAAGAAGAGGGGGAGGAGGAAGAAGAGGGGAGAAAGAGGAGGAAGAGGAAGAGGATGAGGAGGAAGAGGGGAGAAAGAGGAGGAAGAGAAAGAGGAGGAAGAGGAGGAGGAGGAAGCGGATGAGGAGGAAGAGGGGAGAAAGAGAAGCAAGAAGATGAGGAGGAAGAGGAGGAGGGGGAGAAAGAGGAGGACGAGGAAGAGGAGGAGGAGGAAGAAGAGGAGGAGGAAGAAGAGGAGGAGGAGAAGGAAGTGCTGGAGGAGGAAGAAAGAGAAAAAAAGGCAATGATTTTGGCACTATACGCACAGGCATGAACGCCTGGACGTTGATCCACAAGCCTCAGTACACTTTACAGGTTGTTGTCGCTGACAACTACGACCCACATCATTTCATGAACCATTGAACAACAATATGTGGACTTGCAGCTAAGAAGCGCACACCCTAGATATTCCACAATTGGCCATCGCCGCCAGGATTGGCCAGAATCAGCCCCGGGGATCAGCCCGAGTTGTGTACTGGTTACAGCGATACAAAAAGCAACAAGTTGCTTGCCCAATTTCAAGCCAACTCAATTTTTACACGAGAACGTACTAACTACCGCCAGGGCTCGAACCCACAACCTCTCGCACCATAGTCAAACGCCTTAGAAGACCAAAACGAATAAGAACAAGAGAAAGAATTAAAGAAAAGACGGACAAAATAAGAACCCAACTAATTCAGTAATTTCAAAATTCAGAATTTCTCCTCTGGAAATTTACGTATGGCCATGGTCTTATTCTGATGTTAAGGTGAGGCGAAACTTAACATTTAATTCATCAGCCATATTTGAATAGCGAGAAATTAAACTTAGTAATAAATTAAGAACTTTTTTTTTTTCCATCTTCTAATTTACTGTTTATTTCGACTTGCCGCGGCAGCTGAGATCGGAGATGAGGTAAATACAAATAACCTCACTGGTAGTAAATCAATGGGTGGTGAAATGGTATATGTTCATATAAATATTATGATATGAGTATGATGAGTTGTTACACTGGAGTTACAATTGCAAAAATATGTAGTTTATGAATTGATGGCTCTTATCATGCTTATTAACAAGTTTAGCTGGGGGTGATGTGACGTTTCTGAATTCGCTGGTATGGTAACTTTAATCAATTTTGTAACTTTCGGGAAATTTGATACTAATATTTGCTGTTCAAATGAGGTGTGTGAGTGGGCTGGTCGAAAATTATAAAGACATAACGTTCAACGTTTCACGTGCGTTTTGCTAATGCGACAAACGCATTTGACAATTCCAGTTCGTTTAAGGGGGTACTACACCCCTGGCCAATTTTGTGCCTATTTTTGCATTTTTCTCAAAAATAGCGCATTGGTGACAAGTAAGATATGTATATAATAGGGGCAAGGACTACAACTACTGCACTGAAAATTCAGCAACTCAAGGCAAGTAGTTATTGATTTATTGATCAAATATTGGTTTTCCCTCATTTTGACTGTAACTCCACAACTGTTGTCTGTGCTGAAATAAAATTTACAGTGCAGTAATTGTAGTCCTTGCCCCTATAATATGCATATCTTACTTGTCGTGACCAATGAGCTATAATTTGTGAGAAAATGTAAAAATAGGCACAAAATTTGGCAGGGGTGTAGTACCCCCTTAACGTTTATCCGTGAGTCAAAACAAAGCCCCGATCAAATATTGAGCGGAAAATCGCAGCGTAACTGAAAATCACAGCAGATAACGGGCTGAAAGTCTATAGCGTTTGTCGAAACGAAAAAAACAACAACAACGAACAAACGGTCAAAGGTTTGGTTGACTGTTGCAATATGTGTTGAGAATTCCATTTGGATCCATCCTTCCCTCTGTGTAAGATGACACTGCTATATCGTAAGCCAGTACAACTATGGTCATCCGGGTGTTGTGTGCTTCCTAAAAATATAATTGAAAAAAATGGCAAAATTAATGTTGAAATCCATTTGGATTTTACACTATTGTGCCCCTGATTTGGATTTTTGTTTGGAATCTCAAAATATTCCACCCATTTACCACTGTTTTGGATTAAAACTGATTTGGTTGGAATATCATTCTCAAGGGGGTGATTTTTAAATGGAATAGCCCAATTAATTTCTTATCTTTATATTTTCGAAGAGTTGGAGTTGCGTAAGAAGTCAGAGGTAATGGTAATGATGGACATTTTGAATATTATCGGATGATGATGGTGATGATGATGGTGGTAGTGAGTAGTAGTGGTGGAAGTGGTGGTGATGGTTTTGGTAGTGGTGGTGGTAGTGGTGGTGGTGGTGATGGTTTTGGTAGTGGTGGTGTTGGTGGTGATAGTGGTGGTGGTGATAGTGGTGGTGGTGGTTGTGGTAGTGGTGGTGGTTTGGTGGTGGTGGTTTTGGTGGTGGTTGTGGTTGTGGTGGTGATGGTAGTAGTGGGAGTAGTGGTGGTGATAGTGGTGGTAGTGGTGGTGGTTTGGTGATAGTGGTGGCGGTTTTGGTGGTGGTTGTGGTGGTGATGATTGTAGTGGTGGTAGTGGTAGTGGTGGTGGTGGTGGTGGTGGTGGTGGTGATAGTGGTGGTGGTGGTTGTGGTAGTGATGGTGGTGGTGGTAGTGGTGGTGATAGTGGTGGTGGTTTTGGTGGTAGTGGTTGTGGTTGTGATGGTGATAGTGGTAGTGGTGGTGGTGGTGGTGGTGGTGGTGGTGGTGGTGGTCGGACGGTGGTGGTGGTGGTGGTGATAGTGGTGGTGGTGATAGTGGTGGTGGTGATAGTGGTGGTGGTGGTAGTGGGGGTGGGGGTGGTAGTGGTGGTGGTGGCGGCGGCGGCAGCGGCTGTGGTGGTGGTGGTGGCGGTGGTGTTGTTCTTGTTGTTTTGGGTTGTTTCGTGTGATATACTGTTCACAGAACGTCAAAATTAATTCTTACCATCATGGTTATGCGTTAGTCGAACAAAAAATGACATTTATGACCATTGATGATAAATATGATGACATTCTATTTTTGTACCTCTGCACAGTTTACGAACAGGTTATTAATCTCCAATTATCAAGATTGTGTCTGAACAATTAAATATTTCAGGTTTAATTAGGGTATTCTAAATCGGAGAACCACACTGCTAAAAGGGTATGACAACTGGAAAATCTTCCATGCATTATACCGGGGAATGGTGAATAAAACAAAAGGCTTGAAGTCTAAAAAAAGCGCGATCGAGTAATGTTGCATATTAGGCATACAATGTACAACATAATTATCGATACAATTTTGGTCTTCTTTGTTTCTTTAAAATGACCATTCTATGAGAAGACACGCTTGGTCTTGATGGGACCATACTGGCTCAAACGAAATGCTCAAGCCATGCTAAAAAGACCATTATATCATGCCTGCTGCTGGTGTATTGAAGATAAAAATCAAGGAAAACATCTAAAGTGCGAACATCTTATCGTCCATGTGGCGTGTATTCTAACACGTTTGTTACCTAAAATGAATTCAATAAATAACGTTGTTTTAATTTTCCTAATATTTTACTGATCTCAAGTTTTATGTCATTTCAAATTTCAGTTGAATATCACTTCCTGATGAACTCGACAACTTTCATTCAAATTGCAAGGAGTTCCCAACCATCCCACCCTGAATGTATCATGCGAGTCACGTTAGAAAACAAATAATAAACATCAGATCCAGAAATCACGCGTAATAATTGATGACATATCATATCAAAACTGATTTAATTTGATGTTCATTCTAAACGATATCTATATGAAAAAGAAAAGGCTGACACGCTTGAGGATTCAACTAATATCTTACCAACTTCACACCATCGTAATATATTAGAAGCTACCAAATTTCAAATGACAACAAGTTCAAAAGTTCGAGCTTCTAACTGCGACTCAGGTTCAATCGTTCAAGATGAGAACGGCGCAACCCGGTGGAATGATAAATGAACACGTAAATAACATTCATTTTGTAACATACGCCCGCCACACCAATTGTTGCGTGCGTTATTTATTGCAGTGTTTCTATATATTTCATGATCAAAGTTTTAAAGATTAAAAACGTCTAACTTTATTTTGATATTAACTTTCGTATTTACTTTCTTAAATACTATTTTATACGCGAGTAGTCTTTGTAAAAATCGGTTTTGGAGTCGAAGAATTTTACATGTTGAGTGGCGTACGAGTATATGAGAGTCAGTTGTATGAGGGGGTAAACACACAAAATTTCATATGGGCATTATTTTGGTCCCCACGAAATCTCAATTTTACACTATTTTAGCCAAAGGGTGAAATTTTATGTTTACCGGACCAAATTTCAATTTTACACTATTTGTTTAAATTTTTGGGTTGCTTTTAGGGGGACGTTAATATAAAGTCTTGTTGTACAACACTTAATAATTATTATTATAAAACAGAACCATAGTACCGTTTGTAAATATTTCTATGTTATTTCAATTCATCTACTTATGTGTCCATCATACTTTCCATAGTCATGATAATAGTGTCCAACAAAACTAGTCACAACCGTGAAATGTATTTAATCCTGTGACTATAATACAAATCATGTTTTTAAAATAATTGTAAACACAGTGAATGTTTTATTGCATGAAGAACTGTCTTTAAAAGTGCACCAAGTTTAAGACGTATGTCCTGCAAATTATACTTCATAGTATCTTGCAATATGTCTTCAACAATAGAAAACATAAGTAGAAATATATGCGTCTGGCTGAAAATAAAGTCCACTTTCAACAAAACTGAATAGGCCCTATTTCTGTGTTGCATCGAATGTATGAAATAGGAATAAGGGGCTAGGGGCGTAGTCATGTTATTATTATTTTTTTTGGGGGGGGGGGGACAAGATAAATAACAAAATCCCGGTTGCACCGTTTTTAGAGAGACTGTACATCGACTGGTAAGTGCAATAGCTGCCATGTGAACATAATTATATTTGGCAATTTACGTACTCATCTACACATGGTACTATATAGCTACACATGTAACGTATTTAA
Organism: Amphiura filiformis; assembly: GCF_039555335.1. NCBI lineage: Eukaryota > Metazoa > Echinodermata > Ophiuroidea > Amphilepidida > Amphiuridae > Amphiura > Amphiura filiformis. The sequence continues at coordinate 13,330,505 of NC_092647.1, forward strand.
GTTACCAAAAATGGCTTTATCATGTTTATTGAGATTATGGACAATTTGTTCCTTTCCCCTTTTCGTTTCCTTTGCCTTCCCGATTTTCTATTTCATTTTTTGACAGGTGATCGTTTTTCTAGGCCCTCACACGGACATGAGAATGGCCAGAAGAACGATGCATTATGCATGAATCTGTACCTGCAAGAAGATTGTACATGCACTTGATAGATTTTATTGCCATATCAATATCATCTTGCATTATCTTCAAATCCACGTCCCTTTCTTTAACTCTTCAAATGACACGGACGATCACCTTAAACCCATCAAAGATATACCGACCAATAACTTTGGAATAAAGGCTTCAAATAAACTCGGAAGTTAACTTGAATGGGATAAAATAAACATCTTTTCACAAAATATTGGATTTTCATTGATGTTGTTCCTGGTTCAAGAGTTATATTGGGTGTCTTTATGGTGACCTCTTATAGGAAGGCTACTCTGGACAGTTAGCGGCAACTTAAAAGCAAAAAAAGATAACAGTACTTATGATTTTTGTTTGTAACATCATCATTATTGAAAATGAAATGAGTTTTTAAGGTGGTGCCAAATAGAAACAAAATGGGTTTAGTCCGTCGTTATAAAATTGTATTAAAATATGAACGACCTACCTTTCTCACCAGGCTCTTCTTCTTAAAGCGTTTTTGAGCATAATAAACATGCTATGCGTAGTATATGCTCATCTGCATGCCCATGAAAAACGCAGTAACTGCATATAAAATATTATGCAGATCACGGCCTTTTGACTTTCGATATTTTTGACCAGTCTGTTTCCAACGCAATATCTGTATACAGGTAAGCATCATGGTAATAGCGTAGCCAGGATTTTTTTCAGAGGGTGGGCAAGAGGTGGGGATGGGGGAGGGGCAAGGCAAATTTCAAGGGGGACTTTGACGAAAATTGTCAAAAATGGGCTAGGGCTTAGGTTAGGGTTACGTTTAGGGCAGTTAAGTTTAAACTTTATAGCATGAGCGGGGAATAGCATTGTAAAAAATGATCGTAAATTAACGGACGCCCGTATTTCGAAATTTCCCGTAATTTTACGGGAATAGAAAGCAAAACACCTTTTTGTGATTAGAACCACCTACCTACCTCCACCACCCATACACACATTTACATGTAATACTACAAAACATGTGTATCACTAACTCCCATTTAATCCTGCTTAAACACACTGAAAGTAAAATTTAAATTCCGTAATTTTACTTTCAGTGTGTTTAAGCAGCTATAGGATTAAAAAAGGTGTTTTGATTACGGCTGGTTCCCGTACAAATACGGGAAATTTCGAAATACGCGTGTCCATTAATTTACGGGCATTTTTTATAGTGAGGAATATACAAGTATCCACTATGTCCACCCGAAGGCTTCAAAAATAAGATCAGGATTTCAGGATTATTTTCTTTTCCTTAGGTTTAGGACTATGATTAGAATTAGGTTCAGGAAGACAAGGGTAATAATTAAGAAATGTTGATGATAAGATTAACAGAGGCTAGGTTTCACAATAACAACTTGACACACTGGCAAGTAAGTTCAGTGTTTGCCCGCTATGTTCACAACTTTCAATCGCCAACGAGCAAACGCATTTATGCAAAAAATATACATAAGTTTTATCATGAAAGTTACAAAATTGATGTGAAATCTCTAGGAGTTGAGGGTCACCTTAAGCCGGTGTCAAAAGTCGATTGCTCATTTCACTGCCTCCTGATCTGACCGCTTAAACCCACATTGAAAGAGAACCACTTGTTAGCGGCACCGTTTTAAAACACATCTCTATTCATTTCTTTATTGGAAATATCCAACAAGTGAAAAGAACGATTTAACCTAGCAAATAAAGATTGGAGAATATCTTCTTAAAGATAAGCGATTATCTTCTTATGAATGGAGGATGCTTCTTGTTGGAGAGAAATTGATAGGCGCTTTGCCTTTGAGCAACCACGCGTGTACATGTGGTTAACACTCCATATATTGCCAATAATAATACGCAATATTGTATGGATTTTTTCCTTCAAAATAATGATCTATACGGACCATCCATGTTAACTAGCAATCTGAATATTATGATGCTTCTTATTACGATTTAATGTTTGATTTACGATTTGTTTTGTTACATCATCAAAATATTTGAAAAGAATATTTTATTCGCTTTTAATTTGTCACAAAAACTGACAGCAGCAAACATTTTGCTGTGACGTAATTTATCTGATTGACTAAGGTAGCAACAAAAACTCACTCACTTGATGAATAGCTAATCAGTCTGTATTGCAAACTTTAAAACAAGAGAATAAAATTGATCAAGTAGTTTTTGGATTTAAACCAAAATGACATCTTGTGAACCTGGTATATTAGTCTCGTTCCCCGCCGGTTTGTGCTCCTTCGACAAGTCGGTTGGAAACGATGCTACGCAGAATTTGAACGCCGAAATATCATCTGCAAATGCCCTGACCATGGACACCATCGATCTTTGGTTTGTACTTAGGCTAAAAATAATGCCATGTCTCATAGTCTCAATGCCCTTTGAGACACATAGCATTTGTTTTGAGCCTTATCAAAAAAGGGGAAAATTCTCAAACTAGCATGACTAATTTTATTTAGACCTCAAAAGAATATCACACAAAACAATGTTTTTCAATTAATGATACTTTTCACTTAGTTTAATAACCATAACAACATAAAGGACTGAATAAAATGCCAACGATTATTTTGTATTCTTGGAACAACAGTAACCAAATTACAAAGCAACAACATATATTGTGCATTACATTTAAATTTAAACAAGAACAAAAATAATACACACGAATTTGAAAATGCCTATAGATACCAATAATTTAATAGTGGAATATTTAGTACTGGGGCACGTCTCAACACAAGTACATGAAATGCGTGTATGAAGCTGCATTCCAAGTAGGCCTACATGTCAATGCAAAATTATGAAACATGATCTTCATTCATGGCGTTGTCTTTTTTAAAGGTAGTTCTTGTTAATGCGGATTTACTCGACGGAAACCATCCACGATGGGTTATTCTGTAAAGCTGAACTGTTACGACGAGCGATTGGTATTTGACCAATAAGGTCCCAACGCAACAAGCACCGTACCTCATTGGCTAAAATCCAATCGCTATCGCTCGGCGATGTAGTATAAATTCAGCTTAAAGGTAACATTGCATATATCATGTATACACTAATTATTACTTTTTCAAATGAAAGAAACTAACGGTAATTCCAGGCTCAGCTATTATTATCATAATTACTGTTCATGGAACAAAGCTTGAAAATTCAATTCAAACACATGATGGGATTCTAAAACATATGCATCAAATTCAAGATGTCCGAAATTTTGGACTGAAAGTATAACCAATATTTTTTACTGGTAATTTGTCCAATGAACATATGACTTTAAAAATATTGACTTTTAAGATCTAGACGTCGGAATTCGTGGCTGGGAAAAAATATGGAATTTTGTTCCCGTCCAGAGTATAGGTGTACACTTACTTTTTGGAATAGCCCGTTAAATGTTCAAAATGCTATTATATGATCTTAATTAGACCTATGATAATTTCGTGATTAAATTGTATCATGTACTAATGATGATGATAATGTGCAAAGAAGGTTAAAGGATTTAACTTCGTATCAAACAATGAAAATTATAATTTTTGGAAGGATTATTTTGTTTAAAAAAACCCATTTCTGTTAAGGTATGTATTCGGCCATGGTACGCGGATTAAGAGTCTTTGGAACGTGCAAGGGAATCCAAAATTCCAAGTTCCACTATTCATGGAAAAAGCTTGGAGACCCATCATAGATATGAAAAACACGAATTTCTTACCAATTAACAAAGATATAAATGACAGTTTTTCCCGATTTCGGACGGAGAATAACCAAATTTGACTGGTAATTTCACTGTTTTGAATATTGTGCTTATAAAATTTAGATTTCATGTGATAGGCCTTTATGATTGGGGAAAATATTGAATTGCTTACTTTTCATTGGAAGTGCGTTACTTCTGGAATAGCATCCTCTTTGGTTTTAAAACGTAATTTGTCTTAAAACAAAACTAAACAAGTTGTTTAACAACTTGTTTAAAAGTTCAAGTAACATTTGTTTTAATTTTTAAACAAGTTAATGTTTAATTTTACTTTTGAACAAGGTAATCAGCGGTTGTTTAAAATCCTGCAAGTTGTTAAAACTTGTTTAGAACATACCGTACAACCTTGTTTAAGACAACATGTTATAACAAAAAACTGAACAATGTTGTTAAAACAACACTTTAAACAACGTCTTTTTAAACAGCAAAATTTTAAACAGTGTTTAACAGTGTACATTTCAAGCACCATCTGAAATTTGACTGTACTAGTACATACATTTTATTTGTGTTTCCCCAAGTACAAAATAATGTATTCAACCATAGATTTTAAATACAATCTATGATTCGACATAGCAAATATTATGCGCATTCAAGTTTATTTCTGTGTGTTTGTGTAACTGCATTTTGTCACAAATTCGCAGTCACTACACTCTCAAAATGACACTAAACTCATCAACTTTGATAAGATTGTCTTGGGTTCTTTTCAAAAATGACCCCAAAAATGAAATTTGAATAGTTTGTCTTGTCAGATGGAGACTTAACCATTAACAGAATCTTGTCAAAATGAAATGGGTAATCTTTTCAAATAATGTTGGAGATCTTGTCAATTTGAATAATACTTATTAAAATAAACCGGAAGCTATTCATTTTGATAAGATTGTCGGTTCAAAGTGATAATATAGGCCTACCTAATCAAAATGAATAGTTATTGGATCAAAATAATTGAGTAGGGATTCTATTAAAATATTATACGAAATTATAGTGCACCAATAGACCATGATATTCGATCCAAATTTCATATTCAATATTCAACTTCAAATGCTGAATTGACACTGCAAATAGTGCAATATGTCTTTCAAAACTTTATGGCATGTACATGAACTAATTTTCAGAATCAGACACATAATCTGAAAATACATGTACGTACATACGTATACATTTTTGTAAATGCTTTTTTTGCTATATATTCAATATACGATACAGTTATCTTTGAGTTACGGGTCAACATTATATACATATAATAAACCTCATTTTGCATTAATTGTTTCACGTAATAACATCAAAATCTGTAAAATGGTTTCCTTAATTCTCCAAACCAAATGTTAACAAATTTAAATGGCATTTTGCTTTGGCATCGCTGGTACGGTATCGAGGACGCATGGAAAAAGTTTTGAAAAACTTTTTAAAACTACTCACAAGGATCCACAACATGCTCATCTATCAAGGCACAGTTCTTTAACTTTACACATTCACTGGTACTGAATGATCTTTGAAAATATGGGTACAAAAACTCAGAGAGAAACGTGAGGTCAAATTTTGCACTCTGATTGTTTAATTGAGGTTATTGAATTATGCCATAGAGATGAGGCCATTGTGGTCCATGAGTGACCTGCTGGGCTATCATTCTTTTCTTTAAAAATGATCGAATAAACTTTAAATTGACACACTTATACACACAAATTACGGTAGTTCCCTTTACCAAGGCAAGACATTAAAATTTTCATATTTTTACACAAATTCAATCATCAATTGGTTTACAAGAAATCTCAATTTGATGAGGATAAAGTGTGGATGAGGTTGAATGAGGTAGCCAATATTGCTATATCTTATACTTTAAAATCGCATTTATTGACTCGACATTATGACCTCTGTTGCAATTGTATCTCAATAACTACTTTTGCAATGTGCAAAATAATCACAATAATAGAGTCTACGTGTTACGTTGGTCTCATCAGAGTTCGAATGATGTGAAATCAAAAATATTGCACTGTACAAGTTGCTGTAGTTTTGTTTGAATGTTAAGTCATTTTATTTTCATTCTGCGTTGCAAATTAATGGAATACATTTTCATCGTACAAAGACCTCACGTGCTCAATCAGAATTTTCCCATCATGATGCAAAACAATTTTTGATTGTCCTCCATCGTGCCCGTACCAAATTCAATGCAATCTAAACTTTGAAATTAAAAACAACAACAAAAGTTTTCCTCCCACCCGTACAAGAGAAAGTATCAACTCTTTTAAAATAAACAATGCTATTATGCTAAAGAGGAAGTTCCTCTGGGTAAACCAAACCTGCCTGGTTATCAAATTAATCAGTGACAAGGTTATCTCTGAATTTGACAGCTGCTAATTGATGTTTCAATGTTATTGCATCAATTAGCAGCTGTAAAATTCAGAGATAACCTTTTCACTTATTAATTTGATAACCAGGCAGGTTTGGTTTACCCCAGAAGACTGCTGTCAGGCTTCTTCTTTAAAATGTTTTGCGTCAAGTTTAAAAATGTAGTTTGAAATTACTTAAACGTTTTATACACTTTAAATAACCCTTTGCCGACATTTTAACGTTTTCTGTCAAACGTGTTTGCTTTTTAAACATGATAAACCTTATAAGCCGCGTAGGTCTATACCGTTATTATTAAACGAAAAGCCGTTTTCAAATATCTATGCAATGTCTTCATCATATAAAAGGCGTATATAAATTGAAAAGCCCCATGCCATCAGTTGCAATAATTCTGATGCATCAACATTGCATTGTGTATTTGTTATAATATACATGATGAATTACACGTATCATTATAAAACAATCAAATGATTTCTAATAATGATTTTAAAAATCAGTAAGTTGATTATTACAGCATTTTGATGCGCAGGAGTCGCTACGGGTTGTTCATACCATGCATGGCTCTAGTGAGTTGGGGCCTTTTTTTTCAAAACACATATCTCAATGGATTACACGTCTGTATGTTTTCTCCAGCAAATAGTCCCTTTATAATTGTACATGATGTTAACACACCTCCTAATAAAGAACATAATGACCACATTGCAATCAGATTTTGGTTTAGATGTTACATCTGCATGAGCAAAATGTATAGAGATACAAATAACATGTACAGTTACTCCATGGCCACAGGTTAACACCAGGAATACAGTTGCTCCACGCGGCAACAGGTTACAGGAAGACATCACCATGCTTGTAAACTTTCCATTAATTGTTTACAACATTAAAATAACTATTGAGTTTGCATGTTTGAGACGAGTCTTTAGAAGAGCCATACATTGCTCTCCTCAAAGTCTGTATAGCCGTAGCCTATAGTGTCAGAACAATGGGCGACTGTCTCTTGGGGTCGTGCGGACCGGGGGTGCGATAGGATTCCATTACCTTCCCTCGTCGGAGTACCGACGAGCGACGTTTCGCCATCACGTCCACGCTAAGATCTACATATCGTTCATAATCTTCACAAACTAAACAAAAACAAAGTTATCATGCATCTATAAGAACTTGAGTTTGATGCTGATGATGTGTCCCAATCTGCTGCTGATGATGATGTTGATGCTGATGATCACCATTCTGCTGTTGCTGACCATTGGATGACGACGACGACGATGAGGATGATTTCTTTCTATCCCCACTCGTAGTTTTCTCTCTTTCGGTCAGTTTCTTCATCTTCATTCGTCTATTTTGAAACCATATTTTGACTTGTCGTTCGCTGAGGTTTAGTGCCGTTGATAGTTTGGCGCGTCGGTCGCGTGTCAGGTACATATTGAGTTGGAATTCTTTTTCTAGTTCATAGATTTGTAGTTTGGAGTATGGTCGACGTTTTGTACGTCTTGGTGTTGTTGTGAAAGTTGCTAGTAAACTACACGATGAAGCACCACCTGTATAATAGCAAATGAAACAGAAAAAGAGACAAAATGTGATGAGCAATTTGAATGATAACGATTTAAAAAACAGAGAATGTCAAAATGCAACAGTGTAATGGTGCAACCAAGTGCACCAAAGAGGCCACGGGCAGGACAAGATATGCGCCTCGGCGTTCAACTTCTTAAAAATGATATGCCACCTGTTTATTGATATGCCTTTTCCCTTTTCCTCAGGGAGAACCCCTTATACACCATGGCCCCTCTCTACATATCTATCCAGTGAAAGTATTACTAATATTGTAGTTTCGCCACTGCATCGGTTGCAGATTAGGCCCGTGCTCCATGTCCATGCGGCCGCGGTTTTCGGTGAAGATTTCGGCGCTTGATTGTTTATAAATAGCTCTATATAGTTATCAACAATGATGAGAAAAAATTGCAATACACTTCCATTTTTGTGCAGCAACTGGTAGTACTACAATAAAATGTTTGCATCTCCTGCAAATTCATCGAGACCACTTTATTGCTACTTATTTGCTAGTGATGCCACCGCGGTGGCATCACCGCCACCATTGGCGTCTGCAACATGCCTATACATTTGCACATTTCGCGGCCAGTCAAGTTCTTCATGGATAATGATGGATTCGTATAAACATTATAATAATCAGACGTACCATTATTAAAAACCGTAAAGTAAATTAATCTGAAATCTTACAAAAAGTCCCGTGAAGATATGCATGAACTCTTTGCGATGGTTCGTTACAATAGCGGCGATACATTTTGCATTTGCATGCCTTGCAAAAATATGGAGAATAAAAAAACGTATAAATACTGCAAATAGTACGTTCAAAATATCGAGTATAACATGTAAAAAAGGTGTGGCACTTGACGCATTTGACAAATAAAGGTGCAACACTAAACGCATTTGCGTACGTAGATGGAAAGAGGCCGGCAAATAGCAGTCTTCGTGAACGCAAGATAGCAATCACGTTAGAATTTCATCATTTTTCGCACGCTGAACTAAATAAATGTATTGTGTTTTGAGTCTTTTACGTTAAAATATATCGGGAAATCAAGGTATGAATATATAGGCATCTTCATGATTTTCAATCAAACCCAACGCAACTTTCAAATGAGATATTCGGGAACACGCCGCAGTCACAGCGCCAACTTACTTCCATGACCATGCGGGGAATACTGCGGAAGGTTCTATCGACACAATTGCATGGCGTAGCGATTGTCATTCCAATCATGTACGCGGAGCATTTAGTTTTAACTAGAAAATAATCATTATCGAGTCTGTAACAATTCACTAAATTTCAAATATATCAAATTTTAATAATAAATGAACGGAATTTCTAAACAATTTCGTTTCATCAATTTGGGATAAGCATAACTGCACTTTCAAATCTGCCGTACTTTCAAATTTCAACACTTATGTTTGTGATCGACAAAATGGCGATATGATCGATACAGTTTCACGCACTACCGGTATGTTCTTAATGTCACCACGAATCAATGATTCATGATTGAAACTTTACTATATCATAACTTGCAAACATTAAATGATCTCAACTAAAAAAAACTAACTACACACATTTAACATTTAGAGCTTAAGTGGTTTTATTCATCTTCATGAAGAAATTGAATAAGAGATATGCCATAAAAAGAAACAATTCTATTCTAGTGTTGCGCAGCATCGATATCACAAAGTCGAAACGCCGCGCTGACAAAAAAATGTGAGAGTGCAAATCGAAGGCCCAAGGGACATTAACGAAATCTTCGTATTCTTATATATTCATGAAGGAATATCGAATTTATTTTCCGAGTACATGTTATAATGATCTAATAAAACAATTCTGGTTATACCTTTATGGTCACATCAATTTATTCTCATATATGGTAATCATCGGCTGAAAAGGTTATGCCCTATAAACATGTTGTTCACATGCCGAAAATGCCCATCTCTAGCTTAGCTTTCCTGAAGAGTTGGGCCATGCAAATTCCTCATATGACGGGGGTTCGCCACACCTCCCGAGTCTATTTGCCTTTGCTAGTTCCCAACTTCCCATATACACTTGGGTAGAAGGAGACAAAGGGAGTAGAACTCCATTAAAATTCCTTGCCTTAGAGCACACGGTTTATATGGCACTGACCGCCGGGGTTCGAACCGGTTCACTGTCAAAGGAATCATTTTATCCATGATATGAAGATTGCAAAAACTCAACAAAAAGTATTGCTAAAAGCAAGGAGATGGGAGGAGAAGTTTTTATACACCGCGCACAAAAAGTAACCGAACACTTCAAACAAAAGAAATATCTTGAAGACACTTCACTTCAGGTACCATAATAAAGTAATCATTAAGATGAATAATTTTGTTCTGCATGTTTTGATACCTCGTTTGGCACGATGCGACTGTTTTTCCCCAAGTTCTAACGAACTAAATGGAAAAAGCGAGCATTTCAAAAGTGACACATTTCTTGGGCGTTTTGTGCACAATAAAGTACTAACCTGTTTTACTGTTGTAAGAATCTCATCTCAATAATGCACACAAGTGACCAAGTTACGATCTTCTTTGGTTAAATCCAAAAGTATATCACTCATGGCGCAAGCATCTGACTTTTGCAGAGCAGAAATGAACAATGGTATAAAATAAATGCTCTTGTCGCTTTTTATATACCTTTGTTACACGCGTCTTGGTTTATATATTAACAATTTAATTTCCAAATTAATGTTATAAATTGTTATTTATCTAGTTTATCTAGTATAAGAGACATTGATAAGCTGTAATAAAATGGATATCACCATATCAAATAACTTGGGGTGTTTTGTATTTTTCTGCGCTTCGACAACTTGAATGGCAGACTCCTTGTTCAGCAAGTAAATAAAACCGTAAATAAAAATCATTCCTACACTCAAATAGTTTTATGGGAATTTTGAAGGCTTAGCATCCTCCAATAGTTAGCCGACTTTTATTGACAACAATAAATGCTAGGGCACGCGTCTAAAAGGTATTATTGTACAAACTCTTCTTTAATGCAACATTGATAATACCAATAATGATATTTAAACCGATTGGTCGTATAAAGTTACCGCTGCGCTCTCTATAAATACAGTGTGGTTCGATATTTTGGAATAAGTAAAAGATATCGATATGTTTCAATAAGGTAATAAAAGTCACGGTAGTAAAATATAGTATGACTATTTAATATCATGTTTATATAAACATTTTAATATGATCTAGTATTATTAGGGAAAACAAACACGACATAAAATAAGCACTTTATAATCACTTCACTGGTGGTGAAAGAAACGTAAAATATATTAAGCACCTCATCAAATTGATTATATATTTTAGGTGTTCATGGTTGCCCATCCGTGATGCCTTCTACCAAGTAGCAATCCTACATCTTCTCTATCATGTAATAATATTTTAGTGTTCAAAATTAGAAGACAAGCGTAATTTTCTCAGGGAAAAAGGGTCATAATCATAAGAATTGCGACGCTTAATTTTTTGAAGTCAAATCAAAAACTATTTTGGATCTGTTACTGTTAGAAATTAAAACAAATAATGTGCATTAAAACCTGAAAATCAGTCGGCTTTAAAAATATCCAAATTTGATACCTGGTTACGGATAGATTTTGAGAAAGCTACAAACAAAACCACGTCTTCAATAAACAATAACGCACACCAATTACATTCAGGCCAACCAGGTATATAGCGCGTGACATTCCATAAAAACACCTGTGCGACAGCAGGGTTGGGCATGATTTAGTGGTTCATCCTCATGTATATTATACCCATGAATCCAACCAACAAGTTTATTCAGATTCAGAAAAGTGACATGAATAATAAACGTTATACAACTTCTTTTCAGTTTCCTAAAAGTGATATAATGCAACAAGCAACAAAATTATTCATGTTGGCTTCTTATACGCGTACAAAACTATAATACCAGTTTAAGCCCTGAAAAGCAAACTTGATCTACACCGAATACCCTTTTTATAGATTGAACCACCCTTATCTTTGCACTTCAAATTATTTTGACCATTTTGTGAGAGGAATATATGATATTACTTGTGATTAACCTTGTCCCAGCACATCCCTTTTTAAAGGGATTTTTATTAAGATAATGGTTTCTAAGATACAACCATGGTAAGGGCTACAGTCTTAACAAACTAAAGATGGCCATATATTGGGATAGCAGTGGAAAACCTTATATGAAATTGAGTTTTTGTCAAAGTTAGTATTTTCGGATATACAAACTTTATAACATAAATCATGGTATTTTTGCATTGATAGTATAAAACCGACTTTTATATTATTTATCTTTGACACTTTCGTGACAAAGAGAGAAGGCCACGTAATAATAGAGGAGAGGGTAGAAGGAGAGCAACAAAATAAACGGAAAGCAAGAGACAGCTAAATGCATGCCGGATGCCGAGAGAGCCCAATTTACTGCACGGCAATCACCCACTGTAGATTTCAAGCAAAGATTCTTTGTTGCAAGGTGCGCTTTCCACTGCCCGGTACTCCGATGCAAATAACATTAGTTTTTCATGATGGCGATAATCGCTATATTTTTATGATGTTGGTGTGAGGGTGTGGCGTTCCGGCGTGGAGAGGGATGCGTGATCATCGCGATGGGAGAAATGGACGAATTTAGGAAGATATCTGTTCAAGTCATAATATTAGTAATAGTAATTCGTAGTTATTGTATTAATACACATAATGCATGTACACAATGTAGAAAATGTATCTTTTTAAACCTCATTATTTTGTCTTAAAATACACAGAAATCCTTCCTGAAAGTTGTTACTAATATTTTATTTCATAATTTATAGCAAAGAAGAACGAAATAAAAATTTGACCAAAATCGTACATCATGGCGTTAATGTTTCAAATTGAAATGTTATATCAATCTTGGACATAGAAAGCGCGCCGATCGTTTTTTTTTTTTTTTTAACTCTTGCGTATTATTCATGTTATTTTACTGGCGCGGCCCATGGCATGATTTAAGTTTAGAACCTTTAGCGTAGCTGCATGTAGTCGCATTCAGTGATGTATCGTTCGAGTCTGGTCGCATTACTCAGTCGTAATTTACGCAATTCAAGGGAAGGTACGAGCGAGCGATGTCTTGACGTAACTTGTTGAACCACACCACCTGGAATGATCATGGACTAGCTCATAATTAATATTCACTTTGGTCATGATTTGCGTATCATGTTTTGCATGGACGGTGTGCACGATCGTATATTGAGAGCTGGAATCGGCCATGCGATATTCATGTCTACGTTTATTGAGAGTTTTTACAACTTTCACCTGCAAAAATCTGCAGTCATAAAATTCATCTCATTTTATTACAATCCCATATTTATCATCAAATTTTGAATTTAGTTGGAGACATGTCCAGCCTTGTTCCTTTGTTTGGTAAATCTATTTCATTTATAACAATCAGGAATTTCCACCTTAGGTACCAACTCAAAAAAATAAAACATACATAAATCATCAAAATGAGAATACAAATCATTTGAATTTTGAAGCAAGGAATTCAGAAATTAATTATAAGTGTAAGAATAGGCCTAACATTATTTTATGCACTGTAACGCGGTCATGTCGCACAAAAAGGATAGTTCTTTTTCAGTGTTCCTTTAAATAAAACTGATTAAAGATACATTTTGGGTGGTGGCTGGGGGTGGGGTGATCTGGCGCGTGTCCATGTACGCCTTCCAATGTGTACTCCAAGATGTACGGTACTTAGATGTCGGAATAAATAAACTGATTTAAAATTTGAAAAACTCATTTTGTTTTCCATACATGCCGTTTCGACAAAACAAGTTTTTCTTAGAATTTCGCTATTGAAACTTTTAAATCTGAATTCTGAATTTTGAATTCCAGATGAATCTCTTCTATAATGTCTTAATGTCTTAAAACAGTCTTAATGAAATAACAGAAATGCACACATAAAAGACCCCCTTTCTTTCATGGTCTGACTATACGTAATTTTCAAGCATTTTTAACCGAGTTTTGACCATTCGCAATTCTGACTTTACCACGTTTCAATGATAAATGGCAAACGTTCCGCCTAATTAATACCTAATTAATTTCAACTTCAATCTCAACAAGAATAAACATGTTTTGTGATCATTTCTGAACAAGATTCACAGATGTTTCGCAACTTTTGTGCAGCAGTATTCCAAATGGGCAATAAGACCAGTGCCGGGTGTTGTTTGTGCGCGTGTTGCTATCTACTGAAGATAGTAACAAATTAGCACTGTCGCCGCTCGCTTAATTAAATACTCCTCATTGCTTTTGTGGCAACTGGGATAATTGCGTTTTGAATCGACATATATATATGAAATGCAGTTAATCATTAGATTTTATATAATATCTTGCCTCACGTCGATGTTAATGACATTACATTGAACACATCGCACGCGGGATGCTTGAGTAAAATTGTACTTTCTGTGTTTTACACGAATACTATATAGCCAGTTATTAGAGCTGGTCTAGTCTGTTCATTTCTTAAACAAAGCTTTAAAACTTTTATAAGTACTATCAGTGAATGAACTTAAAAATAACATTCCTTTAAATACTGGGTCAGTGGTTCTTTTTTGGAGACAACAAATGTGTAAAACATTGTAAAAGTTTTGATATTCGAATCCAAAAAGGGACCAAAAGAAACCAATAAAATATTGCTTGGAATTAGTATGGTTTGGGTATTTCTGAAAAGGGCTCGTACAACGTCTCAGATCTCTATGCAAAATCACTGTATATGTGAACAATGTACGTCATAGATTGTTGAGATATTGTTTTGTTGACTTAAAAGAACATGACTGTACATTTACTTTTGTTAAAAAGTAGGACCCAATACATCAGATCATCAGAGTTTTTGCCGCAAAGTTTTCTGATAAAAGTAGGTTGCTTAGGCTTCAAATCATATAATTCATATTGGCATTAATTGAACCCGCAACCGTAAATGAACCATAACGATTTACACGAAAACACAAAAATAAAGGCATAATAATACCGAAAAATGATTGTTTTCACGCTAACACGCACAAAGATGTCTGCATATAGCGAGTTGACGTCGGCATGAGGGAGGCAGTTTTTACCAGTAGAAATTCTCCATAATAAACGGGTTCAGTGTCCGCGTATGTTTATGAATTGATGTAAGGGAAAGTTATATGCGACTTGTTAATACCAGTAATAAAATTTTATTTTATATCTCTCCTAATTAATTGGGTTCAACTTTAATTTTGCGTAAATTAACTAAACTAGGCCTACTTTTGAACTATTTGTATATGACGTTTTGTAAATATTCAAAATTAGAAATCTTTTGAAGCGACTACAGACTGTTCTTAACTTGAACAAATAATTTTCATATATTGCATGCACAATCATGTACACAAGCCTGTATTGTTACACGAATTCATAATTGTCCCTGTTTGCGGGCTTGATTTATCTCGTGCACATCATTTATCATATATATGTCGCATGATGACAATTGTCACACCGATTCATGATATTATTTTCACAAGTCATGCCATGCCAGGGGGGAAAACAAGCATTTTTCATCCTTTCAAATTCAAGTGGACCTAGAACTATACATTGTATTAAAGTTGAATTTGCCATCACTCAAATTGACATGATTTGTGCCGCATTTACCACTAAACAACAGCTTTAAGAAAAAATACTTATTGATCCTATAGCCTGGATCCCGCCTCCCTCTAAGATACCTTAATCCACCCCTCTGGCTATTTCATCCAGGGTTCGATCCGTGATCTCACCAAAATGCAGTCACGCAAACTTAAGACTCAAATTGAAAACAATCTTATCTCCCATGTTTAAAAAGAATACAAATTTGTTGCCAATAAAACATTATTTGCCATGACGACGTATCCACCACACTTTAAAGTCATATTTTGTTGCAAATTCTTAAATAATTACCCTCTATTTATCACATGTCATAACCTATTGTATTTATTCCAGTTCACAACAAGCTAAATTCCCTTTGTCTTTTCCGTAAACAATACATCGAGGTTAGAGTCACTGTTATTCTTTTCTATTTATTTCGCTGTTTCTTTCTTGTTATTTTTTTCCGTCGAACTTTTTGCCTTTGGCGAGCGTTGCCAAACTTACTAGACCGTCAAATTATGGAAGATATTTTTGACACTGTTTTCTGGCTTTGAATAAGTTGTATTAGTAAAGATATGGGACGACTTTGTGACCCCAAACAACTTAATCCTACCTGAAAAAGTGCGCAGTTTTCTATAGTTTTGTACTTGGTTATACACCTGCACGGTATGCATGCATGTCTAGCATTTTAGACAATCAAAAATATCTGAATATCATATCATAATTCATAATGCACTTCTATATATTTTTAAATCATATCTTTAGTAATATCTCAGTCACACTGTCTTGCACAAGTTTCCAAATTCCATGGGATCTGCTAAAAAGGTAAAATACCTTTAAACCTGAGATCGAGCTGTATGATTGAACTTTATTATTTCAGTTAAAACCATGGAACATGTACAATGTAAGCATGTACAATCAAGTCATCATGATCTTTCTGTTTTTAAATGGTCTATGTCATGATAGTGGTGTAGCAGTGGTTAATTTTTAAGAGAGGATGTGGTCCTCCATGTATATGTGATACCTGTCCAAGTATGTTGAGGCCTGAGCTGCCCCAACACGGGAAGAGTGTTTTTTTGTCCCCGTATGCTAACTTTTATAGACACTTTAAGGTGGCTTTATAGGCTACGGTGTCATCACAGATATAATTGGAAGTGGTGTCATGCACAGAATTTATTCAAAATGATATAGGATATGTGTATTGATGAGAAAACCTTACCCTTTTGAAGAATGTTAGTTGAAGAAAAACGCTATTGATATAAAAATTATTAAGGTACACATGTAGCCTACCAATATATTATGATCTACCAATGACCATGCAATATGTATGTAACATCCAAGTTCCATCATTGATCATGATAATCAACACATTTTACGTCGTGTGCTTGCGTCTCCAGATTCCCCCAATTCCTCCATTATACATCCCATGACAGCAATCCAAGATGCATCATTGGCCATGTCTTTTCGCCAACGCATAGGGCGCTGGTACCTAATTCTGAGATGGGGTTTGTGTACACTAAAGATTAGCTAAGATTATAGCCTTCTTCTATTGGTATGAATTATTTTTTTTACTTCTCGTGGTGGAAATGTTTTTGATGTCTGCTAATTCGATTTGCAAGGAAAAGAAAGTATGTTTTGCCGTTTCAACGAACGAAAACGATTGAGTATTGCCAAAGTTATGTTTGAATTAATTATGACTTAAAAAGTTATCATAGGTTAGGCCTACACATATAAACATAAACTTGTTCAGCAATCAGCATATCAAAAAATGACATGGTCAAAGCGGGGGAATGATCACGAGGTCATATCAGTGGACTACTGGGCATAGCATGATGTTTGGTTGCCTGTGAGTGCATAATTGATATGTTGATAACAGATCTAATAATGTTGTGGAATCAAAATCTTCATTATATGGACCACATTGAAGTCAAAGTAATTATCTATCATATCCTGTATCGTTTTATGGATAAAATTGACTCAATTGAACAATATATCCCATATTTTGACATGCACTTATAGAAAATAAATAAATTATTGTCTTACTTTATAAATGATAAATACTGTAAAATGACACATAACTAAAGTGAGGCCAATTTCTATCTTTTTTATTTGATTCATAAAATTACATTCAACAAAATGATTGAAGACTGAGAAAACACACAATGCAGACTACAGAATGGAGTAGGTAAGATGCCATGTCCATAGCTTTGCAGGAGTTTCGGACTAACAATCAACACATATAAAAAATACAGTTTAAAAGTGAAGATTGTAGTGAATGATCAGTCCTTTATCATGTGCTTGCCACTATCTACTTTATAGTAAACTATACATTGCGAAATAATATAAAATTATTTTAAAATAAAATGTGCATGTAAGTTGAGTTAACATAGCGAATTAACTAACAACTGCAGTGTATTTCTTGATTTTTATAATAAGCATGGGTAAAAAGCAGTAAAGACAAAAATACAGAACAATTTGGAGTAATGAATTAAAGAGTTGACAGGAGTTATAGGAGTTAATGTGTTTTGCTGTTTCAGTGTGCATGTTCTCACCATTGATGGTTTGGTGAACTGTCATGTAACATGGATGTAAGCGTGATCCTAAAAATGCCTTTCACGGTGACCCAAACTATTTACAAGACCTCTTCTGCATTGACGCTGGCCTTCCCTTTTAAAGGGAATTTTTATTAAGACAGTTCTTGTCTAGTTATGACGCGGATGGCCAATGATAAAGCTGGGCCACTTGCAATGAACTTCAAAATGCCAAAAGCTCACATTACTGTCAGGTAAATGACGATGTTACTGTTCACGTCGTATTTTTGAATATTGTATAAGTTACACCGGCAGTTGTAAACAACATCAACAACAACAAAGTGGACAACAAAAATACTTAATAAAATTAACACTAAAGTCAGCAATAAAATTAACATCACAACAACTCGGAACTACAACCTGTTTCCGAATTATTATTTTGATATTTCCACAATCTTTAAAGAATTGACGGGGCATTATATTACGGCTCTGTTGATGAAACTATTTGCAAATTTTACGATCTGTACTTTAGATTTTATGATTTCTTTATTTCTATTGAGAAGAATTCTCGTAAAAGTTTTCAGACGGCTATTTGCAATTGGTCTAAATATGATTGATGGGTTCAATCAAAAGGTCATTGTGATTTACATTTTGGATTTTAATCGCCACTAATTGTTGTGAAATTTATTTGCCCAAATAACAGTAACAATTTCCGATGTAGGAATTTTTAAACAAGCCATGTTTTTCCTCGTGTTGAACCATAGTGGTTGAACGTGATCAAAAATAAGATTCAGGTCTTACGAGAATTGATTGGTATCTTAGTAAGTATTAGTATTTTCTGAAACTTCTTCGTTTCATGGTTAAGGTTGCTCGTCCACGAGATGTTATTTGTTTGCACTTACGTACTTCTGAATTCTGCTGGGGCATGACATAACTATACCGCTTAGGCACAAATTAACCCGGGCAAATTAATTAATTAATTAAACCAACATATCGCTCTTAAATGTAAATGGTGGCTAGCCTCAGTTTTTCTTTATAAATCCACTCTAATGATTAATCTATGCACTTCAAAATAATTATTTTTACAGTGTTATTAATTAAAGAAATATGATATTGTGACCAACTTAGACTATAGTCGATTTTTGATAAAAATAAAAATATGTTATTTGATCATTATGAACGCATTCAGTTGAACTCGAAATTATACTGATTTTATTACATCAAAATAGTATTTATAAATAAATACTGGTTATGAAAAAGTTTATATAATTATATAGTGATAGTAACAGTCAAGTATACGCAGGCTTATCAAAATACAACATATTATATAGCACTTGGGAGGGCGAGTTAGCGCAGCGGTAGTTCCCTCGCTTTGCACCACTGAGGTCCCGGGTTCAAGCCCGGCGCGGCCCAAGGACTCATGTGCACTTGGTTTATCCCGATTCCATGCTCGCTCTCGCAGGTTTTCTCCGGGATCTCCGGTTTCCTCCTGTATCGCAAAAATCGGTGATTAGTTGTTTGGTTATCAAAAAAACTTCCTTCACCCAATTGAATTTGGGGAGCTGCACAGATAATTGGTGGATGTTACAATGCGGATAGGTGTGCGCCGTTCGGCAGCAACCTAGTTGATGCGATCTGATTGTGATGATTCACCATGCAGCGCGGCGAAATTACAGCGCTTTGAGTCCTCTAAGATCTGGAGAAAGGCGCTTTATAAATCCAAAATTTATTTTAAATTTATTTACTTGAATACTGAACAGTTCTGATTTTAGAATCTACCAGTTTAATAATCGCGAAAGCCCGAGTGTAAAATCACCTGGGAAGCCAACAAACAGAGGGAGTATGGTGACTAAAAGATCAGATGTGAAAATCTATCAATTTTGCACAAATTGAGTTTTAAAGAGTATGCACAATGGACTACGGAGAAGTCTATGATCAGCTTGGCCCAGCACATCCCTTTTAAAGGGATTTTTATTTGTCTCCTAAATTCTTATACATTTACATTGTAGATCTATATAAATGTATATTGTGGTGTTTTTCTTTAAAAAGAAGTCTACTTAATCCAGTCACGTACAAGATATCTCCAGGTTGCCCTACTTGTAGACCAGGTTCAGAAGTCACAAAACAAAACCTTGTTAAAGAATGCAAGGGCATGGATTTTGGTGTTTTCATACATATTTGGCAGCTGTGCCTTAAAGTTCAAAATAGTTTTGAAAACCGAAATCTTTTGACTTTGTACAATGTAAGACCAGTTAATCAGACACCGAAGAATGATACATTGGAAGTGAAACTTGATGGCATTCACGACAGGCTTTGGAACAAAACAATATTCAGTAATTGTTAAAAAGTGACAGGTCAACGGAAACAAATTAGCCATACTGGTAAATTATGAAATTACTGGTATTATTACACATTACAATACTAGCAATAGGGCCTGGTATTTCGTGTATCGTGTGACCATGCGATGACGACGTCGATTGGGATGATAACGATGGTGATAGATCCGGGGGGGGGGGGGATAAATCCTCCAATATTTTGCCAGGGGGTGGTCCATACTATCACCCCCCCCCATGTTGACACCTGAATATGCGTTTCTGCCAAATTAACCTCATATTTGCCCATTTTAGCCCCAAAAGTGCAAATATTCCTGATGATAATAATAGATCTGATGATAATGATGAAATAATCACCATCATTGTTATTATTATCATTATTTTTATTAGTAAAAATTATTATTATCATTATTTATTATCATCAGTGTTATTATTATTATCATTATGATAATAATTATTACCATTTATCGATATAATAGTTATTTATCATTACTTATCTTTATTGATTATTATTATCATTATTATATTATTATTTTAATTATCATTATTATATTATTATTTTAATATTAAATATTATTATTATTAAATACTATTGTTATTATCATCTCTATATTAGGCCGAGTAAAAATAAAAATAAAAACACGTTTATCGTCCGGATTTTCAATTAGGACGAGCGGCTTTTTTATCGAAATATTGGTGTACCATTATTGTAGGGCTGCTAAGAATACGCAATTGCGTTATTTGCGCCGCAATTTGCGTATTTTGGCTCCAATTGCATTTTTGGCAAACATTTTTTTTTTTTTTTTTGCGATTTTTAATTTTTTTTTCGCGGATTTGGAGAGTCCCTGGACATAACATCAAGTGCTACCATCATTTAAAAAAAAAAAAAATTGGAAAAAGATACAAAAAATTACAAGTTTGTATCCGAATGGGACCAATTTGTATCTTGTGTTCACTTCAAAATCTATCTAAGATATAGACTTGTGTACAAAACCAATGCATTTTTATATCATCAATAGACTATGCAGTGAACACAAGTTACAAATTGGTCCCATTTGGATACAAACTTGTAATTTTTTTGTATCTTTTTTCCAATTTTTTAAAAATCAACCACAAATGATTGCAGTACCTCACTCTAGGTCAAGGGACTCTCTAAATCCGCAAAATATTTTTTTTAAAGCGCAATTTTTTTTTTTTTTTTTTTTTTCGCTTAATTTTTTTTTTAATTTTTTAATTTTTTTTAGATGATGGTAGCACTTGATGTTAGGCCCAGGGACTCTCCAAATCCGCGGAAAAAAATTAAAAATCGCAAAATTGCGTTTTTTGGAAAATCGGGGTGCGTTTTTTGGCCTCCAAAATCGCGTATTCTTAGCAGGCCTACATTATTGGGCCCTGTATTTACTCATTTAGCGTACATAATAATATAGAATAATGCCTGAAAAAGGAAGAGACCTTTTTTTATTATTATAATTTTGTTCTTTTAGGTACAAGAAACCCCCTCTAATGATAACCGAACCTTCCATAAGTGTTTCTTTTATATTGGGCAAGGTTTAAGAAAGCATCTCAACTTCCTGGACATCTTTCGTCAAAAGTTATATTACTGTAATTTAAAAGTTATAACTGAGTGGCCTTTCTTTTCCTTGCTCTTTTTCTTCACTCTGTTTCTTTCTAGTTTTCTCTTTTACACCGGCCAGCATGTTTCTAAGCTTTTAAACTTGGCTTGAGCATTTTGATTGAGCCTGGTCCCATCAGGACCCACGTGTGTGTCCAGCCGGTCCGACTGGTAAACAAATAAACTTGTAGGCTATTTAGGCCTAACATTAGATAATAATATAAGACAAACAACCTTTAATACAAACATATAGGCCTACTATAAAGTACAAGGAAGTCATCGTGAGACAGGATGTGTAAACTATATCATTCAATATTGCATATGGATTTTCAATACAAACTATCCAATATCTCAGATAGGATAAATGCTAAACCCACAGGCATTTTTGGTTGCCATATTTTACACTTCGTCATTCATCCCCCATTCATCATATGATTTAGATGGCGTTGAACGTTTGACTTGTAGGCTATATGATGAGGACAATAATGTAAACCGTTTCCATGAATTCCATCATCACGCACTTTTTGACCAAGATAGAATACTCTGTATTTCTATATATTTTATCCAACTGAACACATTCCAATATGTTCTGCTCCCCCCCCCCCTACTTTAGCCAGTTTGGCTACGGTCCTCTTTCTGTCATTTTCCTTTTTTGGGTTTGTGTGATGTAGGGATGATGTATAGCATATAGTTTACTGGTGAATTTATTCAGAATAAAGCTCGTTCAAATTGACATATAACCTAAATCAGTATTAGTATGATTACAGAGAGACTGAAATATGATTCGGAATCGGTTGGTTTGGAACCCGTACATCTCTGATCTCCAGGACCAGGCCCCATGGTACCGTGTTTAGGTTTTACCAGCAGTCCTGCACGAAGGAAACTGTACATGTATGCATAATGTACCTGGTTATAGAGCACAGTGGTGCAGCGATTAAATGTTGACTCACAATCGGAAGATTGCGGGTTCGAACCCCGGCGATACCATCGTGTTATGCACTTGTTCAAGGCGCTTTACCTCATTTGTCTAGTCCCACCCAGGCGTAATGGGAAGCTGCTAGGGATATTAATAACAATCAAAAAGTACTGAGAGGACTCAGAGGAGCTGCATAACAGTTGCACCCTTGAACAAGAGAGAAATGACTCCGATGTATATTTCAGTGGATAGCGAAATATTGCTGTAAAGCGCTTTGAATTCACAAGTTGGGAAGGCGCTATAAAAATACCAATTTTTATTTCATTTTTTATTTCCAAACACATTTCTCTTGCATTTGATCATCTTCTACTCTTCCCTAGAAAAATCATTATAATACCAAATCTATACACACCATGGATTTCACCATATCACGTCCAAGCTCACATTGGGCGCCCCATTCCTTTTTTAAAGGAATTTTTATTATTTATATGAGCCAAGTACAAGGTTGTTGTCAAGAATCCAATCAAAGAAATACAGCTTTATGTTTTTATAGATAGATCGATGGGCACTTTCTTGAATTAAGAACATGTTCTGTGTACTATTATATCATATTGAGTGGGCCAAAGTACACAGATCAATGTGCATTTTGTTTGAAACAAATCGGACATAACGGTTTCATAATACGTAGATTTATAATTCCTTTGTTTTGTTGTTTTTACCAATAATCAATTCAGTTAATGAACTAACATAACGGATGATACGTAATATTTGCCAAGATGTTGTTAAATAACAATGCATACCTGTTCATGGTACTTAAAGTTTGCAGGAATTAACCTTCAAATTGAATTTAAGTGTTTGGGATTTGTCTATTCGCTCTAAAGCCGTTATCTAACTTTCATCTGCATAATTAATGAGCTAATTTGCGTAAGTTCTAATTAATATTAAGCAAAAATACAGTAGACGTTTACTAAAAGTCATTTAGACCTTAATTATGGAAGTAAAATTTCCTATGAACCCGAGAAATATTAATAATATTTTGAAGAACATTTATGAGAACTTTTTATCAATTTCCCTTATCATCATCGGTAAAAAGTAACGAGAAAATACAAAGAATACAGGTATTTACAAATGTACGTCGCACTGTCTCGAAAACGGGGCGTTAGATTTGTCTCAAATTTGAGATTGACGATCGGGGGATCAGACCCAAATTGAGTAAGTAAAAATGGCTATGAAAGTTTATTCGTGAAATATAGGAAAATTTTTGGAGAACTTTTATAAGAACTTTTATCCCCGGGCTTTTATCCTTATCATCATTGGTAAAAACGAGAAAGTTCAAAGAAAATTTGCGTCGCTCTGTCTCGAAAACGGGGCAAAAGAATAGATTTATATTGTTTCAAATTTGAGAATGGGGATCAGAAATCCTTAACCATTGTGATATAAAAAGCTGATGTAAAGCAAGTTCTCAGTAACTTAACTTTGCCTATCCCATCCACCTTGAGTACATAAGGTATTATCGGTATACCACAAAATGTGAGGAGGGGTTTCACCCTGTATACCAATTAACTTGATATGCCTGAAACTAATTACACAGATAATTTCATTGAATTACTAAGTATTGCATTAAATTAAGTTACGTTGTCAATAAAAGAGGAAAGTTTCTTCTAAACAAATGAATTAACTATATTATTGTCTATCTAATGACATGTTGGATGGACACCTTGTCGACCAAATGGACAACACCCTGCAATGCTGATATCACACAGCTGCATGCAACAAGTATCTATGCCATGCACTGTAAAAATGGTGTCTTGGCATCATACCGTATGTAAGACATGTCTTGGCAATAGACGTGTCTTGAACAATAGAAATAAAAGAAAATAGAACCATTAAAAACATAATCTAAGACACCGTAGACATGTCTCCCAATTGATGACAAAAGACACGTCTTAGAAACCCAAAGTATCTTAAAAGTATCATAAAAACATGACCTGTGAATAAGTGTTTTGCAAAGAGACGTTACTTGAACATATCTTGTACAGAGCATGGGCGTATAAGATTATTTAGTACATCCATGTACAGAGACATGACTTTGTGTCTAAATGGATACACGTCTCCCAATTGATGACACATATTTAATAAGTGTCTTTTGCCAAGACACCAGTTTTACAGTGTGCACACAATAATATGTCGAGAAAAGACTTCTGGTGTCCTCATCAAGAATGTATTTAGCTCGGGTCTTAAAAGAGCTGAATTTTGAATTATTTGCTTTCACAGATGTACCTTAAAATGACCAATGATATGTTTATTTTCTATTAAAGAAAAAAATCCCTATAGTATATTAAATTTATGGTGTAACAAAGGAAGCTCTAGTGTTGACGGAGACGACATAGTTTCACGTTTGTCATATTTTATCAAAGGAAATATTGGCAATTACAAGTTGAATACGGCTTCATGTCGCTTTGAGTTTGGTATATGAAACAACTGTGAGTTCATTTATCATCCAAATTGTCACCCAGAAAATACCTATAGGTCATGCAAAAATACTGGGAGTTAATATTTTATATTTCGTTGTTATTAAGGTCTAATTAGCCTTCGTTAATCCTCAACTAAAATGAAACTAGATGTCTTACGCCCATAACAAGAACCACTTTATATACCACTTTCATCTAATTAAGTCTAATTAACTTTTGTTCCTCAACTAAAATTAAACTATAGTTGTCTCACACGCCCCTGGTATAACTAGAACCACTTTATAAATACCACATTCATCTGAAATTTGCCTCACACCCATAACTAGAACCACTTTATAAATACCACTTTCACCTAATTAAGTCTAATTAACTCTTATCTTGTTCCTCAACTAAAATTAAACTAGTTGTCTCACACGCCCCTGGTATAGAACCACTTTATAAATACCATTTTCATTACAAAATTTAATGTGAAATTGTTAAGAGATAATTACATAATAATATAGGTAATTTAAAAGACAATAAAGTGCATGTAATCAATGACATGGCCGAAATATGTGATGTCCTTAAGTTACATGTACTATTACATGCAATTAAATATCAAAATAATTGTCTTATAAAATTCAGCTATCAGACGTCTTCGGCCAATTTAATGACTTTTAATGACATTATAAACAAGTCGTGAAACGACACATAAAATGGCTTCCCCGTGATGACTTCTTTCAGAATGAATAAAAGAATTTTAAGTTTCAGAAATAATTTTGAGTATGTACGCGCGAGGTGCTATTTTATGGGCATTTTTTACAACTTCATGTCAGAAAGGGTTGTGTGAAGGGTTCAATCTCTGTATACTTTATGGTTTACTATGAAAACTTACCGGTCATGTCATGAAGAGGATATGCAGAGTTGTGGAAATTGTACGCTGAACTGTAGCTATTGGACAAATACTGTTGTTGATGGTGATGGTGGGAAGGATGTGACGATTGTGCCGTTGCAGCCAGAAAACTTGGCGAAACATTTCCAAATGGATTGTACTGTCTTGCCGCCGCAGCCGCCGCTGATCGGTGATGATCCGCCGCCGCGCTACTCCATGGACTCGATACACTACCGGCAACATGGGGGCTCAGTTCTTCCAATGTTTGGGACGGTTCCGTAGGACTAGAATAATATGACGAATAATGATATGCCGATGCCGGGGTATCGGAAGTTGAGTTTGTAATTGCGCTACAAGAGTTTCTTAAAGAGTTTCTTGATGTGGAGGAAGATCCATAGAGTCCATTGACGGAAGACGCGGAGATTCCGCGGTATTCTGCGGCACAACTTTCCATACTTGTAGGCCTTGTTGGCGACCACCCTTGATCCATACCAAGCTGCATCATCGCTCTTCTAAGGTACACTTTCCACTACCAAACACAGCTCAACAAAACATATGATAAAAATTGAGATGAGTCAGAGTATCACAGACTTCAAACGCGACGGAAAACTAAGTGGATTTAAATCAGACTCGAAATACTGGGGTCAAACGGTCAAATTGAGAAAAGCAAAATTTATGATATTAACAGTATAAGCGTCAGATAGATTGTGTGGTGTGCGTCACGGCATAGCTAGGTTTTATTTTGTGTGTCATTGCCGGCGTTGCGACTGACTGACGAGCGACACCACGCTCCAGGTAGTAAATTTAACTAAAATGACATAGTCTCCATAAAAGCTTCCACGGAATATAAAACAGAAATGGCAAAGACGCCATGGAAACTCCTACAGAAATAGCTAAGTCGCCACGAGAGTGATCGCGTATGAGGGCGGTATAACAAGTCCATTTTATTTTACGCCATGGTGACTTTGTCATTTTTGTAAAAGTAGACACGGTAGTCTATTGACCCAGTCGCTTAAAACGTATTAAAATCGTAATACTGGTTGCTCATATAGTCTTCAACATTCAAGAAAATAATGTGTTATTAAAAAAATAGTCTGGCCTAGCCTGAAGATAAATAGTAACACATCATTGACAAAAATTGTTAAGAAATAGGCCTACATGTATAATCTGAAGGGACTTAATATTGATTTGACAACATTTTTCAACTTGAAAGGGACTGATACTCTTATTTGAGTATGAAGCGAACAATATATAATTATTATATTGACAATCGAATTTTATCCTCCTGTCGTTTACATTGCATACAATTAATGATATTTGCATGATATACCGGTACTTAACTATAATTATCCTTATGCTTTGTCTTCGTGATGAATCAGTTAGTGCTATAATACGCCTAATAATTATGATAGGCCTACGTTTGGAAGATGCGTGATATAGCATGACAAGACTTGTTTTATAATAAACCGAATATAAAGTAGGGCCACATGGTATGTATAATATTGAAATAGGCTTAAGGAATTGGAGCTAACTGGACAACAACGTTTGTATGGTGTTTTTGTGGAGCCATCAGACGGCCAAATTGCATTCTGAATACGATCGAAGAACAGCCTTCTGATCAAATCATTTAGATTTTTTGAAATTCGCGATATGACAAACTTTAGGCCTTTCGCCTGTGCCAAGTATTCTTCAGAAATATACCAACATTAATTAAACATCGCATCGAAGCGACAAACCAATCAGGCGAGGCCTATTATGTGGTAAGCAGTTGAAGGACTGGTGGATCAAGTCTAGCCCCCTCCCAGGGGTCATCTCAGGTCAAATTACTAAAAAGTGTCGTATGGGTATGAAACTTGGTAGGTACAATCAACATTTAAAGCCACATTTTTGGAAGGTCATTTGGGGGTCATCCGAGATCAACCACGGGTCATCTGAGGTCAAATTAGTAAAAACTGTCGTATGGACATGGAACTTGGTGGGTAGGCCCTACAGTCAACATTTAGAGCCAAATTTCTGGAAGGTCATTTTGGGGTCACCAGGGGTCTCTGAGATCTGTAAAAACTGTCATATTATATTGGCCATGAAACTTAGTGGGTACAGTCACCATCAGCCAGGTAATCGCGCGCGCCCGGCCGAGAACCGCCAAATATGGCTAACCGCGTAGTAGGCCTTAAATGATTAATATTATCATACCGCATGCAGTTACTGTATGCCGCCTAGTGTCTAGCAGATCGCTTTTACAAAGATGTACTCAAAGTACTGTCATGACTGTGCTACACGTGTCCATGCACAAAACTATGACTCATAGATTTCTGATGGTATAAAATTATAAGTTTTGTGGAGCAAGATGGGTGGGGGATGATGTCAGTGATTACGAAGTGCCCCTTTAAGATTAAACTTGACACCAAAAGACCAATATATCATATAGTGAACTTAGACTAGAGTGCTAGGCCTACCGCAATTGAACACTTAAAATGCATGCTGTGACGTGAACACTGGGTCTAGGGCCAATACATTCACATATTAGGCCTATATAGCCTAATTTTCTATAAGCATGATAGTATACATACCATACCATGATACATAATTAAAACAGGCTATATACCATATTTTGGCCTTGGAGCAAGATGATGATGGGGAATGATGATGTTGATTATGAAGTGCCCCTTATGATTAGCGATCAACTTGACACCAAAAGACCTATAAATTAATTATATACGAATCTGAGGTACCGCAATTGAACTGCATGCTGTAGATACTGGGACTAGGGCATAATATACACATTTGTATAATTTCCTATAAAGCACATGTATGTAAGATTGTGTGTGTATAGCATGCTATCTACAGTAGATAGCACTGATGAGGGTTTCTGGTGGTACGGTATACAATGGTCTTAACCTTTTTGGAGAAGCATAATAAAGCATAGGCTATAGGCCTATTCACACTAACAACAAACACCCACACATCCCACACATGTATACCTGCAGAACCCCACGTTCATCAACTATTATCTTCAATGTAGGGCATAATTAGCTTTTGATTTTGAGCGCAGAATTCAGAAAAATAGAGTTTGAGCTCACTTTACATTATTTTACACCCATGGCGACTTTGTCATTTTGGTAAAAGTAGACATGGTGACTTCCCTATTTTTGTAAAAGTAGCCACGGTAGTCTATCAATCCAGTCGCTTTGAAACGCTTGTTGAAAATCGTAATGCTGGTTGTATTCGAATCCTCAAGAATAATACTGTTTGTGCGATAAATATACATTATATTTTATCATTGCTGTTTATAATGTTGTTGGTGTTTGGTGGTGGGGTGTTTGGGGGTTTTTTTTGGGGGTGGTGTGGTGATAGTCTATCATTCATATATAAGTTCATTCATTCATCCATCCGCTCGTTCAACAATTCATTCATTCAACAATTCATTCATTCCTTCATTCATTAAAGATACACATCTTATAAGATTGTAAATCATTATTTTATAAATTCAATCTAATACTGGAACTATAAAATTTGCAACTCACTTTGCTCGTGTTGCGTCCGAAAACGGATTTCATCAGGCATCTGATCGAACGCAACGTAGCAAAGTGAGTTGCAAATTTTAGTTCCCGGTATTATTATTAGATTGAATATATAAAATAATGTTTTGAACTACTGGATGAATAATCTACACCAAGATATTGTAAATCATTTTTTTCTATTCATGTATGCAGTGCATATTTTAATAATTAGATGTCGTAAAAGCCTATCATTTTGCATATTCTCATATCTAGGCCTAATTATCTTCATTGAATTATATCCCCCAATTGTCATGATTGTTCCCATTGTTTGCGTGTACAATAGGACATTTGCATATGAGCCGATCACATTGGTCAAGTTGATCATACTTCCTGGATTCCGACCACTTCAAATAATTATCCTCTATTATTTAGTCGTAAGTTTTTATTTCAGTAGATATGAACCAAACAATATTATTGAATATTATTGATAATCGAATTATATCCCCCGCTATTGTTTATGCATATAGTACGGCATTTGCATATGAGCTGATTAGGCCTACCTTGGTCAAGTTGATCAAATTTCCTGGTTTCCGACCACTTCAAATCATGATACTCTATAGTTAAAAGCTCTTATATCAGTAGATATGAACCAAACAACATATATTATTGATAATCGAATTATATCCTCCTTTTGTTGCTATTGTTTATGCATATACAATATAAATTTTGCATAGGCCTACTGAATCACGTCACACTTTCTTGATTCTGACCACCGACCACTTTATCCTCCATAGGCTATAATAGACATTTTTCTTAAACTTCGTACCAATTAAATTTCATCGATATACTTCGAGTATCTAAAATAAAAAAGAGGGGTCACGGAGTTAGTTTTCGAGAAATAACCATTTTGAAAATGCTGTTTTTGGGAAAAATTAGTACAGGCGTCTATGGGAAAATGGCAATTTTAGACATGTTTTCGATTACAAAAAATGTATAACAAAAAATCTACCCGAACAATTTTGCTTATTTTTTGATATAATATGCGCAATGATAGGATATTTCATTAAAGCTAATAAAAAAAAGGGGTCACGGAGTTACTTTTTTCGCAATTTGAGCAGAAATGGCATATTTTTTTTTTTTTTTTTTTTTACAATCCAGCAACAAATGTTGAAAAATCATAGCATACCTCATAGCATACAATGTACATGTAGATCATGCAGCCTTTAAAACTTTATAAAATAGATACAGCTAAAATTACAAATCAAATCTCCATTTACGGAAATGGGCAGAAAGCTTGTCTTTACCCTTAGCAATAAAGTATTCTGTTTCCTATTAAATTTAACATGGGCCCTAAATCCAATAAAAGTTGGCTTTTTATTTTGAAATTTGCAAATATAAATATAATATTTTAAAATCAGGAATAAATGGGTAAGGAATTTATCACCTGGGACACCAAACATTTTATTAAATTTTGAGCAGGAAAAATCAATATCATGTTTGTTAACAATTACAGAAATAAGGTCATTCCAAATTGGTTTAACAACTTCACAGTCACAGAACACATGAACAGTTGTCTCAGACATCTTATAGAAATGGCATATTTTTTGGTTCAAAATACCAGTCGGATATCATAGCGCGTCACTCGCAAAAAACTTGTCGCAGCTCATACACCTGCAACATGACAGTGGGGTGATTTTCTTCGGTTTTATTAACCCTCTTGATTCAAAAGTTCTTTATAAATCGAAAACCAAAAGTGGTTAAGCAATGCGCCAACAAACAAAATGAGATATTTTACATAAATCTGTAATTTCAAATTGAATTGAATTTGAACTTGGTCAATGCTGCCGTTTTTTCTCGTTGTTTTGCATAGCAAAAATACTTGTAGGCCTACCTATGACAACTTTAATGACTTATTCTTCACTCCTATATGCAATTTATAAACAATGTTAATTTTTTGCAGGCTATCACTGAATAGGCCTTGAATTATTAACTTAAATATTAGCGGATCCCGTTATTTATCATGTTTAGAATGATATTAATATTACTCTAATATCATCTCATTTTGGGTATGTTTACCCAGCAAACACAAAACGTTTTCGACATCATTCGCAAAGGTTAGAAAAGGTTGTAAACGTTTAAATGTCGGGTTATTTAAAGGGTTATAAAGGGTATAAAACGTTTTCAAAACACTCAAAAACGTTATACTGCAAACATTATAACATAATGTTTTTTAGTGTTGACAAAATATTTGGCAAAAACTATTTGCAAAACATATTTTTTACAATAACACTTTGAAAACAATAATTTAGAAATATTATTGTAGTGTGTTTTCATACAAAACGTATTAAAACGTTTTCATAACCTTTATATAACCCGACGTTTAATTTACTTAAATCAAAACCCATATGTTTCAAACGTTTTAACGTTTTTTGTGTTTGCTGGGACAACTTGGTTCGATCTAAATTTTACTTATCATTCTCGTTTTATCATTAAATTATAAAGTCAGTTGCATGCGAAGTAAGTCAGATGTGAAAATAGCCATTTTTATGGACGAATTCAAACTTAACGGGATATTAAATATAACGAAAAATGTGTTAAATTAACTGAGAAAACCTATAATTATGCAGGCCTACTTCTATATGCTTTATGTTAAAGACGAAATTAAATAACCCGAAATATCAAAAGTTTAAAACCAAAGACGAAATATATTTACACATTAAGTAATGTTGATAACCCCAACATTGGACGAAATTTAAATACATTTGGACGAAATTAAATGAACATTGTATGAATATGTTTGATCAAAATATGAATATATTTGACCAAAGACGAAATTTAAGTTTACAAAATAGACACTTCAAAATTTTATGGACGAATTCAAACTTAACGGGATATTAAATATAACGAAATATGTGTTAAATTAACTGAGAAAACCTATAATTATGCCGGCCTACTTCTACATGCTTTATGTTAAAGACGAAATTAAATGACCCGAATATCAAAAGTTTAAAACCAAAGACGAAATATATTTACACATTAAGTTGATAACCCCAACATTGGACGAAATTTAAATACATTTGGACGAAATTAAATGAACATTGTATGAATATGTTTGATCAAAATATGAATATATTTGACCAAAGTAGAAAATTTAAGTTTACAAAATATAGACACTTCAAATTTTATGGACGAATTCAAACTTAACGGGATATTAAATATAACGAAATATGTGTTAAATGAACTGAGAAAACCTATACTATAATAGAAAAGGTTATACAAAGTGAGATGTGGACATTACTAAATCATTAGGAAAAAAAACCAAATGAACCTAACATAACTTGATAATGGAATATAATTTTCATTTCATGAAATTCACGATATAATACAAATTTTATGACAAATTATTAAAATTTGATATTTTTCACATTTTGGAAATATAACAGTCCTCGACGTAAATTTTATAAATTTAATGATATAGTCTTAAAGTGTATATGTAGCTGGGAGGAAAAGCCGACGATCAATTTAAAATTTTGACCTTTCATATTGAAGATATGGATTTTTTTTCCCAAAAGACCTAATTTTTTTTGGTGTTTTGGGGAAAAAATCCATATCTTCAATACGAAAGGTCAAAATTTTCAATTGATCGTCGGCTTTTCATCCCAGCTACATACACTTTGGGTAGAAATCATCAGATTTTTAAAGTTTACTTCGAGTACTGTTAAATATCAATTTTAATGATTTGCCATAAAATGTGTATTACATTGCGAATTTCAAAAATCAAAATTATTTGATATCAGAAGGCCATTCTTCGTATTCAGAATGCAATTCGATATGTCTGATGTGCTCTAAGGGGTGGTGCAATAATTATGTGTACCCCGGGGGTGAATTATAGGGGGGCAAAGATTTTTGGCAGGCCAAAAGGGGGGCAAGCATTTTTGGCAGGTCGAAAGGGGGGGTCAAGCGATTTTTGGCAGGTCGAAAGGGGGGGGCAAGCAATTTTTGGCACAGATATTTTGGGCACCGTTTCTATATTACGCCCTAAAAAGGCGTAGGAAAACGTTACGAACACGTTAAAATATGCAAAATTTCCTGCTCGCTGCGCTCGCATTATATGTTAAGACAATTTAAGGTTTTAAATTCGGGTTCCCCAAAATCTTGCATGTGTAAGGGGGGGAAGATTTTTGGCACGTCACTAGGGGGGAGGGCAAAGGTTTTTGGCACGTCGAAAGGGGGGGCAAAGGTTTTTTGGCACGGCCAAAGGGGGGGGCAAGCGATTTTTGGCAGACCATTTTGAGAATTCACCCCCCCCCCGGGGTACACATAATTATTGCACCACCCCTAATGTCCCACAATAAATACTGTCCAAACGTTCATACCCCTAAAAACGATTTTATACCCTTAAACCAGACATTTAAACGTTTTTGTAAAAGTCTGTTTGTTGGGTAGTTTTTAAAAAACTTGATGCAAACATTCTAAACAAAATACTTTTTTAAAAGTGTCGTATTTTGCACAAAAAAAAACATAAAAAGACAAACAAAAGCAAACAGAAATAAAACAAAACAAAAAACAACAAAAAGCTTGCAGTTCGCCATGACATACGAGTCATTTTCGTTTATTTGCATGCATGCAGGGTAGGTAGAGTCAAAGGCATGCTTGATTGCTTCTTTCTTTATATTATAAACAAATTTCGAGAGTATATTTTACAAAAATCTAATGTTAGACGGTAGCGCACTTTTCGGCTTTCAGTTCAAAACGACGATTGTTTGTGACAACACACAACGGTTAAAGGTCATCTCATCCAGCACCTTCGTTTCCTGTTTCATTGTTATGCAAATAGCGATCGATCAGCGTGGTGACTTTGCCTGTTTGGTAATAGTTTCCGTGGACATTTTTAAAAAGACACCATAGCGTCCTTCACGATCGATATCCGTGGTGACTTTATGATTTTAGATTTTTCTTCCGTGGAGACTTTGTCGGTTTGGTAAAAGTTTCCATGGAAAGTACCGTGGAGACTTCCTACTTTTTGCTCTCATTCCTAGCTCCACTACCACCAAAACAATCCATGGTATCATGTCACGTGACCAATCAGTCGTTATGAATGAAGTTTGAGTTGACGCTCTTGTCCAATGCACGACATTATACAAAAGCCTATCCGAAATCGCAAGCGTCCTTCCTCCAAAAAGTTTTATGATTGGACCTCTTCAGGAAAACAATAGTTGGTGATGACACTGATGAAGCGGCGGCTTTGAAGTGACCATCTCCGAGTGTTATACCGGTGAAAAGTGGCCGAATTTTATGGCCATATCAAAACAGGACCGCCGTCATTCAACGGTGGGGTTGTATAAATTTCACAATCCGCTGGATAAATCATAGACTCTACAGTCTATGGATAAATTGAAGGATTGTGCTCGATCATTTATAGATATTTTTATTTCAATACCACTCGCCTGGTTTAAATATAACCCCAGTGTGGCATTGGGTACGTGAACTTTGTATAAAGCCATGTGATTTTATTGTATAGACAAAATATTGAATATGAATGCATAAATAATATTATTCATAACTGCATTATATGACGATAGCACATTCACACGCAAGAAAGAATACACTGAATCGTGTCTATAAAATGTAGGTCAAATTCATAGGAATGTTTAGTATGAACAGGAAAGAAAAAGGCCAAGGTATACCAACTTGACGTGGGGAAACATGTAAAAATAGGGGTTTTTTTATATGAATATGTTTTTCTTTTCTATATAAATGAATAAAATATATTTTCTGTTTTTGCACGTCAATATAATCACGGTCAAAGGATTATTTCTCTGAAGTTGTTGATACCTTAAATCAAATTTCAATTATTGTTTTCCCGGTTTGATCACGGGCGCTATAAATAATTACCATTTATTGATAAACATGATCATCCATAATTATGTAATTG
This sequence comes from Amphiura filiformis, assembly GCF_039555335.1. Lineage (NCBI taxonomy): Eukaryota > Metazoa > Echinodermata > Ophiuroidea > Amphilepidida > Amphiuridae > Amphiura > Amphiura filiformis. The sequence continues at coordinate 13,366,075 of NC_092647.1, forward strand.
GCACATTAATGAGATTCCTTATAATATATAATTATAAATAATATAACCCTAACATTTAACCCAAACATTATTGTAACCACTTAATACAATTACCATAATTGGATAAAAACACATGAAACCGTGTTTTTTGTTTGTTTGTTTTTGTTTTGTTTGTTTTTGGATGGTCAAATGCAATAATAGTGGAAGAGTCGACATGGTGATATGCGACAGAATTGGTGGTGCATTGTGATGTGTTTTGTATCTGTCACAAAACTGGTTTAGAGATTTTTTTTGTTTGTTTTTCCAAAATGTTCTTCAAGTGCAGATTCTTCACAAAATTGGTGGGTTTTTTTTTAATCAAAAGTGGTGAAAATTTGCCACACCTGGACCATGCAATTTACCATAATTTTGAACCAACATATTTGTGATGCGATCAAGCAAAATCAGTCGGAACTCGGAAATATTGATTTTGAGATATAGCCAAAGAAAGGCAATGTTTCCTGTTGTTTTGGAAGCGCTTTAATTGCTCATATCTTTGGAACTGGTTGTTCAATTTCAATGGGGGTTTCTGCAAAATCCAGCTTTGCAAATCCTTTTTACTATCCTATAAGATGAAAATTTATTATTGCCGAATTCCGACTGATTTTGCTTGATCGCATCACATTTATCGACGATTAGAATATTAATTATATTTTGGTTTTCTCTTTTAATTGGTATCATCAAATTTCCTATATTTTGAGGAATGTTTTCGGGACACATTCCCGTGTCAAAATTGCCACACATTTCTAGTAATACACGATATTTGATCACACCAAAAAAGTAATAAAATAAAATGGAAGTTTCTCTTGGCCAATTTTTCAAAAATAGCTACATTGGTTGAAAATAAATCCTTAGGGAGAAGCTATATACACCTCATTTCACCTGCATGCAATGAACTGTTTTTTACCATGGGTGGGCGCTTGTAATATTTTTTTTTACAACTTTGATGACATCATCAAGCCATTGATATATCAAAGGCATACCGACATTTTTCTCTCTTATAAAACACTTCAGTTTTTGGAGTTAGGATAGAGCATTTTGAACGTTTTGAGAGTAGAAACAATAGCATTAAAGCCGCGGCAACGTGCCGTAAAGAGCAACACGAGAGATTATCGAATTTTCAGGAGCATTATTCAATAGCTTTCAATAGAAAACGGCGATAAGCTTATTGGTGACAGGCCGTTTTCAATTTGTGAAACAATGCTTTAGAAACAATAGAAAACAATGGCAAGGATCTTCTAAGCAGATTTAGAATCAAATGTTTATCTTGTTTCAATGGGTGGTTAATTGGTCTTAGCAAAACAACGAAATTGACACCATAACCCCGATTGGTTTATGGGCTGTTCTTTTATAGGTCTTTGCCGAATGATTGGCGATCAGGTGGTCGGGCCTGTGTTGGTGGGCAGACCAGGGCGGGACAGACAGTTGTGTGTAGATTGAGAAGTTGAAAGTGTGATATTGAAGGTTATTCCGAAGGATATTACGATATTTCCTTGATTTAATCGATTAATGATCATTTAATATAACTTTATATTAATTATACCTAATTTGTTTAATTAACTTAACAAATTTGCAGGCGTTCCTGGTAAGGGTATAATAAAGTATTTAGCGTATTAATGATACGATTATTTTTATTGATTGTATTTATTGAGTTTTATGTTCATGTTTATAGACATAATTATTAGTATTGCGATTCGAATGCTATTATTATAAATACAAAACAGGAAGTTTTCGTTTTGAAATATCATTCATATTCCCAAACAATATCAAACCAGATAAGATTTATTGTACATCTTTTCTTTGCAGAAACGACTTAAGGTGGTACAACACCCCCTTATAAATTTTGTGACTAATTTTGCATTTTTCTCAAAAAATGACTACACACCGGTAACAAAAGTTATTTATATTATGGGGGAAAGGAATCCAATTACTTCACTGAAATTTCAGTGACTCAAGACAAGCGGTACGTAAACTAGCGGGATACCCGCGCTTCGCGCGGGTCCCCGCTAGACATAGATACAACATTCCCCTATTTATAGTAAGATAAGAAAAGAGGTAGGGCCTACCGCTAGCGCTAGAATGTACCTCATTTCTTAACACATATAATGAACCACTTATCTTGAATCACTGAAATTTCAGTTAAGTAATTGGATTCCTTTCCCCTATAATATACATAACTTTTGCCCGGAACTTTTGTTACCAACGTGTAGTTATTTTTGAGAAAAATGCAAAATTAGTCATAAAATTTATCAGGGGGTGTAGTACCACCTTAAATGTAGGAATACGTATATTGGTAAAAATAAATCAGGCAGAGACAAACTGACACGTGCATTTCAGATATTTATGTTATTTTTACATATCGGCTATATTCCTTTCTGCCAAGCTTATGTAACCACACACGTTACGTTTTTACAATGTTCTTAAATTTATTTATAATTTAAAATAATAAAGTGTGGAAATTCTGTTATATTAAATTAAACCCATAGACATGATAGAAACAAAAACGTGTGTATAGGGAGCGGCAACTTTTAATACCTGGAAATATCGGAGAGTATCGATTTATCAGAAAAATTATTCACTAGACGGTGATGATCGGATTAGGCCTATTGGTAACAAATCGTTTTCAATTTCCGAAACAATGCTTTTGTAAACAAAAGGAAAACAATGGAAGGTGATGCTCTTAACAGGTTTAGAGTTTGGGAATTTTACGTCCGACTTTACGTGGTTTTTGTAACTTTTGACACCATAACCCCTAAAATGGTTTATAAAATTAAGAACTGCTTTTTAGTAAGCCTAAATGATATCTTTGCCAATGATCAGTCCGGTTCGACTGCCTGATCAGGAAGTACTGCCGAATCAGGCAGCATGTTGCCGAGTCAGGCAACTCTATTTCAAATATATCATCTTTTAATATATACCATTATTCCTTGGTTTAGAGTAACGAAGTTGGTAGAATATATAAAATTAGCAATGAATGTACAATTAGTAGTAATTTTTCATCAATGTTAGTTAAAATAAAGTTAATTTGCATATTTAAACCAATTTTTTAAAAAACCGTTAGAAATTGTTTTGTTATTTAAATTATTTTCCTCCAGGTGGAATTTTTTTTCGCCCAGTGAAAAATTGGCAACTTAAATGTAGTTCATGTGTATCAAACTAAAATTTCCCCCGATCTTTTATAAAATCACCATGAACAATTTCCTTTGTCTGTAAAATTCGGAAGGGTTACACCAAAGCCTGTGTTGCCTGACTCGGCAACATGCTGCCTGATTCGGCAGTACTTCCTGATCAGGCAGTCGAACCGGACTGCTGATAACTAAATTAATGATGATTGTTCATGTTGGACCCGAAGAGTCGTTGTTGGCAACTTGAAACAATTAGTGTGTTGTTTAACATAATAAGTCAAGTAGGGGCTATAGTTAAGTTTTCGGGTAATAATTACACGAAAACTTTGAAATATGCTGTATAACTCTATATAACTTCGCCAATAAAACCCCAAACCAGGTAATCAGTACGAAACTCGGGAAGCTGATCCTGACTGTGATGGTTGATTGTGGAATGGCTAGGGTACAGTGTTCATGTTCATCATGTTCATGTTCATGAAAAGTTCATGTCTATTCGGCATATACATGGATTCATAGCACAGGGGTCCTTTTATGTACAAATCTTATTGCGAAATTGGTTTTAAATTTGAAAACAAAACATAATGATGATATCATACTTTATAGGCGACGATAATAAAATTCATTGCTGATTTAGAAGTGGCGTACAATGTATGACGCTTTTTTTTCTTTTTCTTTTTTGCCCTTCTTTTTCTTTCTTTTTTTCTTTCTCTCTTTTTTCTTTTTTGTTGTCAAATTAGGTATTGAGTTGAACATCTATGAATTGCGAACCAAATATAATTATTATAGTTAATTCGCACTAATCAGTAGCATCTAGGTAAATCATTGTAAATTGTGTTAAAAGCGGTGCGCTCTGTAAATTGCGCATACCGCCGTATCACGATATAGGTCGCAATAGGTCACCGCATGATTTTGTATAGGCCCTATTACACCACGCCACTACATTCTCACATCATTTTTAGACCAAAATATACTTCGTAATGAGATATCGCACTAATTAGCGTGATACGACATGTGTTTTACCGCCTACATGAAATTCTCGCCCTGTGATTTGGCATACCGGCGTATCATGATACACCATCATGCCACCGTAATGCAGTTGCCTACTGATTTGACATAATGGTGTACCACGTGACGTAGCATTGTAGAAGAATGAGACGAATATTCGTCTCAGATAGAAAGTATAGGAAGTCATTTTTTGCATGTGAGAATTTTGTTTAAATCTAAGTCATGCAAAGACAGATAAAGGAAGATTTGGCGATCATCTCTTTTTATGACATTTTTTCAGTAGATATCCATGAAAAAGCTTATTTCCAAAAATTCAGTTGATTCCGATTTTGTGTTTGATGCATGAGTATGTGTATTACACTACTCCATAGGCCACTGTTGTAATTTTGTTCTGGTATACCAGAACGAAATTCAAATTTGACGAGTTTTGCTAAACGAATTAATCTGCAAGAATTTTTGGGTAGGCCTACATAATCATGTAGCCAGAGGTTTCCAGTGGTATAAAAATTTCAACTTTTTTTGAGAAAAGTGGGGGGATGAGGCTGTGGATCACGAAATGCCCTTTTAATGTAACAAGTCTGCTTCTTCTGCAGAGCTTTGATGTTTGTTTGTTTTTTTTGTAACGATCCAACTTAAAAATAATTTTCTCGAAATTGTGATTTTGTGGGACAGCTCACTTTGTCTCTTCACATCACAGCTCAATGTACAATCACTAGGATCCAAAACTTGCTCATCTATAGATGAGTTGACCTCAAATATTTATCAACAAAGGCAATAGACTGGTATATTGATATACTTGAGTGAAACCAGGGGGATGACACTCTATTCACGTGGTTTCTTTTCCAACGCTAAAAGATTACGAATTTTGGTGGTTTGTAAATGAAAAGTGTCCGCACTATCGATTGATTACGTAACTGTTATGAATAATTTATTAGTTTTTCAATGCAATCGCCTCGACCCATTAATACGTATTATCTGTATTTATCAAAGTACTTGGAATAGCAATCTGGTGAGTTCACTGAACTACGCCCAAATACTGATGGAGTTTTAATGGCGCTAATCCTCTCCATACACAGATGAACAAATACAATAGGAGAAGGTCAACACATATGACCTCCTATATGACATGTTATATGAGATGTACAACAACCTGAATATCATAAAGATCAGTGTTCGTTTGTGCATATGAACTGCATATTTACAATACTAAATATTACTCGTTACATATTATGTCAAATATTGGTATTATGACAACACGGTATATACATTGTATATAAAACGACTAATAGATCCTACTATCATGGCGTCAGGTCATTGGTTCATCATATCCCGTATGTTTCTTAAAATTAATTCATATTTGAGACAAATTTCTGTGCCCATTTTATAAGCGTACAGGTGGATCCGGTTTTTTTTGTCATTTTCATTTCTTTTTGATGAAAGAATTAAGGTTTTCCACTGCACGGAGGCCACTATGTGATACTAATTTAATGTTATTTGTAAATGAATGCGGATTCCCGGTTGTTGTTTTTCCACAGTGTGACAACTGTCCACCCATCCAGACAACATCATCACATAATAAAACGTCTGTATTTTTACGATGAGTAAATATTAAACTGAACTTTGCCTTGGAACATTGTGTAAGACGGTGTAAGATTTTGTGGGCGCCCTCAACATTATTATCCTCTTTGTATCCGTAAATGACATGGCATAGACTGTGTGAATTCTATGAAGACTAGGGGCCTACTTATACATGGGGTCATATATCCATGGACACAAGTAACGATAATTGACAACACGATACGCGAATGTATTTAGGGAGGCTAACCACTAATAATTAATAATCATAGGGCCTGCACTTTGGCTCGACATTTGAAAGGGGGCGTGAATTCATTTTTGGATACGCCCCTATTATAATTAGGTAATACTCGACTCACACACATTCCCTATATTAATATGTATATACATGTACCACATGTAGTCAATCTGTCTCCTTTATCTGTATTGTGCCCCTTCTTAAGCAAATACGGTAGTTAAACACGATTTCATCAAACATTATAACAATAGCTCTTTTACAGTGTGCAATCATCCCGGGCAATAATTGGGCAATAATAGAGGATGTACGTGAAATTATTGATTGGCTCCATACAAAGGAATTGAACCGGTGTCCTTCACCGTAATCATGGCACAATGCAGTGCATTCAATCAAACGTTGTCGTCAACCTATTTGATCGTATTTGTGCATTTGTTATGTGTGTGAGACGAGCTGTCGCGGTAGATTGCAATAGCTTGTAATCATGCTTTTGTTGAATGAATTTGAGTACTCCGCCATATTTACGGTATGATACGTCATAATCTAGGTGATTATTTGCATTGGATATCTTGAATACGCTGGTGAGGTTGTGTAATAATCGGATTAATGCTATAACAGTAGGTGAATACAAGTTTTGAATATATCGCGTTGCAAAGCCCCATTCAGTGATCCCAGCGAAAGTGAAAAAAAAAATCAAATTGTTACTTTTATAAAAACTTTTAATGAAAAAAATTGGCACAAAACCCAAGAAAACGGCAGTATTGACGAAGTTGAAGCCCCATTCAAATACATGTAGCTAATTTATATATACTGTCAGTATATAAATTACAGATTCACGTAAATGCATTATTTTTGTCTTAAATAGGCCTACACGGCTTAGGGCTGAACCACTAGCAGAAGACACCAAGTTGATGTTTTATGACCTTTGACATTCTTTTGTGGCGAGTGACATGGTCAGTTCAATTCACGCCGAGTGTCCTTGACAGGTTTAACTCTGCTTCGGTGGTCATGAAAGAATTCAAAAGATAACCTCTGGCCCAACAATCCCAAGCAATTGTCTGAAACTGCTCTTCGGATGATGTATCATAAGAACTCAGTCGTCAAATGATGATAGTCATATAATGACCAAAAGATTATTACTGACTATATCATTGAAGACTGAGTTCCGCAGTCTTGTACAAAATCTGAATTTTGATGATTTTTACGATCGTCCGGATGAAAAAAAATCACTGAATGGGCCGTTACTTCCCTCCTCTCCTTACACTGGCAATATGGATCAAAGAAAAATAAAGAAAAAATAAAGAAAACAAGAAGAAAAAAAAAAAGACAAAGAAAAGAAACAATAAAAGAAAAACAAATATGAAAAGTTCGAACAATATTTGGTTTATAAAATTAATGTGACCGTGATGAGGCTCGAACTCACCACCTTCCGATTTAAAGTTCGAAGCGCTAGTGTACCAAATTCTGATGCCTTACCAAGTGAGCTGTGCTCCTGAGATACGAAATAAAAAATAAAATAATACACTGTATACCTGCTTGTGTCGGTAATTGATTTGCTCAAATTCCATAATGGTACAGAGCAACAGAGCAAAAATGCCCAAAATTTAAAAGCTATATAATTTATGACCACTATACACTACACATAAAAATACTAATACAAGGGAATTTCAACGTAAGAATCCAAACAATTAAGTACCAACATGCACAGCTTTGTCCTTATATCACATTTGGGTTTTAACAAAATGTTATCAAACCTCTACTGTGATTGGCAGCTGCACAAGGCATCTCTTTGATAGCTGATCATGGCCATCCATTCAGCAAGTGGCTACTAACTGACCTTGACAGGCTTGAATGAGCACTGTCATCTGCTACAAAACCATCACACTCTAGGACCTGGTCACTCCATAATGCTACAGCTACAGGGAGCACAGTACTTTGACAATGGAGTGAAAGACTATTATTATTGATTAGGCGCGGATTTTAAAAGTACAGCTCCTATGCGTGTATAGCAAAAAATTGGAATAGAATGTTTGGAATCATGTAACTAAAGTACTAAATGCATTCTGCAAAATGCGCACTGACCAATTTATAAAGCATTTCATTAGCTTTAATTTGACATATTGTTTGACATATTTGGAATTATGGTAAATCATTAAATAAAATATTTATTAATTAATCAATTATGTCAATTAATTAAAAATTTAATGCAAATATGCATATTTTCTCTGACAGAATTGTAGGATTTGACAAGAGCCATCTTTTTTGTAAGTTTGATTCTTATAACATACCGGTATCGTATTGCGTCCCGTTATAGTTGCAGAAAAACAATACGCGTGCATGACACACATACGCACACACCCCCACACACACCCCCACCCAGAGGATCGTACCGTTTTACAATCTTATAACATTCATTGGCGCTAGTAGTAGTAAATTTCAATTTTCTTTGCTTTACCTCACTTGTTCTGCTCAAAATTAAAAGGGGACATATCTAGCTGACAGTAAAAGCTTACATTTTATGGAAATTATGTTTAACTATTTGCTTAAACAGCACAAAACAGATAAAGCAGACAAATTTACTATACATAGGCCTATACATGTATGGTATCATGCCAGGGACTGTTTAAGAATATAACATTAGATTTATGATATTTACTTCGAGGACTGTTATATATCAAAAATGTGAAAAATATCAAATTTTAATAATTTGTCATAAAATTTGTATTATATCGTGAATTTCAAACAATGAAATTTATTTGATATCAGAAAGACATTCTTCGTATTCAGAATGCAATTCGATATGTCTGATGTGCTCTCATGTCCCACAAAAATACTATCGAAACGCTCAAAACGCTCATTCCAGATCCCTTAATTTGGTTAATTTTCTTTTCTTGTTTTCTTTCTTTATTTTTCTTTGATTTATATTGCCAGGGTAAGGAGAGGGAACTAAAGGCCCATTCAGTGATTTTTTTGATTTTTTTTCATCCCGACGATCGTAAAAATCATCAAAATTCAGATTTTGGATACTAGACTGCGGAACTCAGTCTTCATTGATAGTCAGTAATTTTTATATTTTGGACATTATTATGACTATCATTTGAGGACTGAGTTCTTATGATCCGAGGAGCAGTTTCAGACAATTGCTTGGGATTATTGGGGCAGAGGTTATCTTTTGAATTCTTTCATGACCACTGAAGCATAGTCAAACCTGTCAAGGACACTCGGCGTGAATTGAAAGACCATGTCACTCGCCACAAAAGAATGTCAAAGGTCATAAAACACCACTTTTGTGTCTTCTGCTATCTAAAGGCCTATGGCTGATTTTGTACCTTTCGTCATTGTCATAGATGTGCTAACATAGCTTGCTAGTGCAGTGGTTCAGCCGAAAACCGTGTGTCTAAGACAAAAATAATGCATTTACGTGAGTCTGTAATTTATATACCGGTACTGACAGTATATAAATTAGCTACATGTATTTGAATGGGGCTTCAACTTCGTCAATACTGTCGTTTTCCTGTTTTGTTTTTTTGCCATTTGTTTTTCATCAAAAAATTTATAAACGTAACAATTTGATTTTTTTTTTTTTTTTTTCGCTGGGATCACTGAATGGGACTTTATAGTGCGGATTATTCAAAACTTGTTTTTACCTACTGCTATATAGTATTAATCCGATTATTACATAACTTTGCCAGCGTATTCAAGACATAGGTTATGTAGGGATAAACTGTACATGGGTATAGAAGCCCTGCATGCTTTTATCGATTGGCTCCAAACAAAGGATTTGAACCGGTGTCCTTCACCGTAATCACGGCGCAGTAGCCTACAGTCCATTCAATCAAATGTTGTCAGTGTGCGAGACGAACGATGTATAAATCTGGAGGTCACATCATCACTTATCATGCTTATTGTAAAAAGTTTGTCCAATGCATATACTGTGTGTATTGTTCCCGGGTATTGTCAATACAGTCAAGCAAACAGGTATTATATTTTGAAAAGGCCGCTATAGTATATTCACAGGGGTGTCTTGAATGGCCAATCATATGGGACATAATCAAATTGCAGTGACTGCTTCCTTTGTTACCACGTGTCAGTCATCTTGTGATTATTGGACCATGTAAACCTGCAAAAAACGAGCCAAAGTGCAGGCCCTATGGCCGGGTAGGGCCTACTCCTGGGCGACTCGTGTGGGCAAGGACGCTTAGGACGGTGACCAAATGAGTCTCAAATTTCACCGGGGAGGGGCACTCAAGTATGATAATGTAGGCCTATACGCATGTGTGGCCAACTTTTTAAACACCCCCTAAAACGAGTTTTACCCTACCAGCAAATTTAGGATCAATAGGCCTAAGCTAACTTAATACACTAAAGGAAGTTTTGGATGAGAAAACGGACATTTTGATGAGAAACGGCCAAAATGGTGAGAATTTAAATTTTCTCATTCTTTTGGATGAGAAACTTCCTGGTGTGTGTGTCAATCATTATTGTCTTATTAAAATCCGGGACTTTGGTTGACCTGTGCTAGACTCCAGCACATGTTAATGACGCAAAGACAGTTGTGGTAACACCATCGCAGACCTGCAAAAAAGCTCAAAAACAGATAGTAATGAAACCAGTTTTTAATTTCCTTGCTCTAGCGAGTTCACAGAGAAGGTGTTTCTAGTACAATGCAGCGTCGGACTCTAGCTGAGAGCGTAGCCTGAGTCCAAACGGACTCCAAGAAGGGCTCTCCATACACAAATGAACAAACACAAAGGAAAGTAGTCTCCTCCGTGACCAGCTTGATTTCGATGGAGCGAAACCAAATTGGCTGCAGAGGAGACGGGTAATTTTGCCATGCAAATGAGGTGAGTGCCCTCTCAAGAATAACTACTCTCTGGTGAAACCCATGCAACCACTACACTGTTCAGTAGCCTTATTGTGATGTGGCGGGAGTTTTAAAAACACGATCCCTGAACAAAATATGATCCGCGCGCATATACTGCCAGGCAAAAAACAATGGAAATTAAGATGATGCGTGCGCATATTGCCAGGCATTGACGTCAGAAGTCAACTCATGAAGTCAGTTCTATACCCCAATGCATTTGTACATTCATTGAATGAACTTTGAAGATTTGGGTCAAAACCTCAGACTCTGCAACTTCAGGTCAAATTTTGTACTATTATTGTTTAATTGAGGTTATTGGACTATGCCATTGGGATGAGGCCAAGGATACTTAATGATACTTGAGTAACCTACTTCTTTATTTAGAGAGTCTTCAAATTAATCGTGAAATTTTCAAACGCGTTTTTCAGAACTACGTTTTTCGCGAAACGTATACGCCACTATGCTAAAATCAGAGAGCAACGACAACATGGTTGAACTTGATGTTCAGACCAAGAGATATTAACATGATTAATGACTTTCATCAGCTGGGACATGGAATTCATGAGTCAATGAATTTTGAAATTTAAAAGTAATTGATCAATCAAATGATTATAATCTTTATAACTTATAAGGCTATTTTTATGTGACGCCCAACTTTCGATAAGTGTGCTGCCTAATTATATAATTAACAATCCCTATACGCTGGCACTTATGCATGAAAGAAAGTGCTGGGTACCATATGCATGATTTATAGTGTTTAATCCAGAATTATCGAATTTGTCTAAAATGAAATGTGCACGTGTACGCTTAGCACTTTATGATGTTGTTTTTTAATGTTTCACCGAGTACATTATACATGTATAACACAGGTGATACATTACATGGTGATCGATGATATACACGTGTGAACATTATAAAGGAATATCATATTCATGGGTGGGCACACTTTTTAACTCGGCAAGGCAGAAATATTATGGCTGAAAAATACGCTCCGGTGGGAGATTATATTTTTAGGACCATTAGCAAAGTGAGGTGTATGTTTCAGAGCCCCGCAGCGCCCAGAAAATGTTGATATTTTTGAAGCGAACGTAAGCCATTTCCGAACGTTTAAAGTAATAACTTGAATTTTCCATCTGATTTACGTAATTCCTCCTTATAAGGTCTGTCGCTATCCCAAATTCTTGACAAGATCATTGAAACATGTGCCCGTAGCGTAAGAAAATTTTGAACTAGGGACTTATCCCGTATAACAACATCCTTAAGATACAAAACGTCTTCTGCCGAACCACTGAGGCTGTCAACATGGTCTTCGTTTGGAGTGTAATATCAATGTGTCAAAAAACAACAACACACGCACACACCCCAGAGGATGATTTAAGGAAGCCCCATCATGCACTGCAAACGTGATATCACCAGAGTTTCAACTGCCACTTTACTTTTCAAATCCCATTGAATTCTGTGCAAAAGACGTTGTTTAAGAATTGTGCGTGTGTCATTATTAGTTGGTCGATTTCAGATCTAAAGTGATGTATCATATGCATGAAGGATAATTCACACCTTCTGTAGGTAACATAAAATGTGAAATCGACCAGCATTGTGAATGCGTTTTTATTGTAAATATATCAGTCCAAAATCAAATTCAACCATGCCCGTCAATGCAATGTGCGAGCAGTCGTGTCATGTTCACTCACACAGCTGCGCTAACCGCAAGTCAACACAGTGGTGTGGTGGGAAGTGCTTAAATCATCCTCTGCACACACCCCATTTACACGGCACCTCAAACTTTTCCTGATTTCCCCTTTTTCTTCCTCGCGTGCCGCACAAGTGTCGCTCGCGAGCGATGAGTTGCCAAATATGCCCATGCCTGCTCAAACACTATATCCACAGATAAAGTACATTAATTTGAATTGACATTGGTCATTACAGTGTTATTCCGTCTGACAGTGTGGCCTATAATATGTGTATGATAATACCTTACGTGCCAGGGGATCTTCTGAAACTAGCATTTGGGTTGCTATCTAATGAAGATATCGTTTGCACGATGGTGCTATCTTCTGAAGATAACATCTGCACAGGGTAGTATTAATATGTGTAGCATCGGTATCTCCTGAAAATAGCATATACAGGGTGTCCCAAAAAAAGAGGCCCCTCATTGCGCCCTCTTTTTCTCCTATTTCTGAAAAGTTGATTAAATATATTTTGGTATGTAAAGAACCCTTTAATCGTTAGCTTTAATAAACTAAAACAATTATTTCAATCGGCTCACAACTTTTGAAGATATGCCCTTTTGAATAAAAGTACCTGTTTTGCACTCTGTCCACGGATAGCAATCAGAATGGTTGGGATGGATCATGTTGTGGAATGGCCTGCACGATCACCAGACCTCACACCACTTGATTTTTTTTTTCTTTGTGGCAAAATCCAAGATCTTTGCAAACGTATTACTGAATGCATTTGCAAGTATCCGGCGCACAAGGATGGTACGCAACGCAATTGATGCAATGAGAACCAGGGGGTCAACCAGGTAGAGGGCAGAGCAGCACAGTAAACTCACTTCATAAGAACCAAAGACAAACCAAACAGCCTTTTAGGGCTACCTTTTATCCTAAAAATAGAAATGACTTATGTTGTATATATATATTTTTAAAAAAGCAAGAAACAACAAAGTAAGAAACATAATAAAACAAAAAAAAAGGCCAAGAAAAAATAAGTAATTGCAAGTAAAGCAAAAGAAGTCCCATTCGGCATCCATTTTACCCACAAATTAATGACATTATTAACAAAATTCACTGCCCATAAACCCACCGGTAAAGCCCATTCCATAAATAAAGTTATTTTATAAAGTTATCATTGAGGAATGTTTGATATTCATACATGATATGTGTACTCCTTTTCAATCTTTGAAGTAGCCAAACCTTCTCCATGGACGGAGTGAAAAACAGGTACATTTCTTTAAAAGAGCATATCTATTTGATTAACTTTTCAGAAATAGGAGAAAAAGAGGGCGCAATGAGGGTCCTCTTTTTGGGACACCCTGTACATAGGGGTATTATCTACATGATCTACTAAAGATAACATTTACACAATAGGATTTACTTCAGCAGATTAGAGTCACGCGGTAGCCGTGACCAGCAAGTTTTTAAAAAAAAGACTGATAAAGAAGACTAATAACAGATGCTCCCGCGAGACTATATTTACACTACACCACATTTCGCCATAAAACATTCTAGAAACGCTTGCTGTTAGAATAAGAAAAATTTTAATGCTAATTTATTGCACATTCTAGGGAAGCGTGGTTACATTTTTAAAATAACCGAGTGAGAGGGTTTTCAAGAAAATATTTTTCCTGTCAAAACTGAAGCATCCTCTGTATAAAAGAAAATATGAATATTAACTGCACATCATATATAACGATTCGTGATACCCAATTGTGGCACATTTGATGTCGTTTAAGAAGCAGAGAATTTTATTTCAATTTTATATACGCCAAAATATTTTTTAATTGAGCAAGAATAAGGATAGAAAAAACGTTGAAAATCCTATGTGAATATTACATTAGACCCGGCAAAAGATTACTGTTTCGTTTTTATGGTAATCTAATCTTTTATTTCCTGAAAAAACATTTGGGGTCTAAAATGGACTTTTTATGTAATTGCTAAAAACATCGAACGTGTATACAAGAAAATGGTAGGTTTTCCTCTATAGTATTTTACTGACCATGGAAATGTACTGAGACACAAGCACGTGTCAAAATCGATATAATGTATTGTCCATACAGACGCCCAGTTATCATGGTTATTATTGGATTTTGTATAAAACACACAGTTAACAATAATTGAGCGCTAATAATACACATAAATGTTTTTAGGCAAATAAAATTCCAAAATATGGTACGTTTTCTGCCTTTGCTTGTCACGTGGTAGGCCTATGTTGAAGTTGCGATTATATGTTCAAATAAGTTTCAAATGAATTACAAGAAGACAAGTGGACGAGTGGTCTAAGGCGCTGGGTTCATAGTGTATCCGCCGCCGTGAGTTCGAACCCCGCCTCCGCCAAACTTTAATGAAGTAAAATTAAAATTTTACTTTAAAAAAATTTCATATTGGGGAAATGTGACTGGCAGAATTTATGTATGGCGTGGAGTGGTGTGTATTTACACCTAACATTAAAACACTTGACTTCTATTGTTCGATGTTATTTTTCGCTGGGTACCAAATGTATCTAAAACCATGCTAAATGTTATTTACAGTTCCAGGTGTAATATCTTGACAACTCATTAATTCAAAAAGGGCCACCAATCCTACAGTCAATCATTGTTCGTAATAAACAAATATTTTTGCTTCCATTTCACGCGGTATTTCATAGCGAAAATTAGTGGCAAATCATAGTGATCCAGAATTTTTGGACACTGCTACAGGTCTACCTGGTTATCACCTTCACACTACTTTTTCAGATACACTTCCAAATATACCCTAGCAGTTTCTGAGATACCCTACATACAAATTCTGAGCCCCATTCGCCAAAAATTCAAGTTTTTCACAATTCTTTTGTTCTTATCGGACGACGTATCCATTTATATAATAAATGCTGTATTTCGACAGAGTAATTTACAGCAGAGGCCCGTGGCCTAATAGTTAGAGCGCGTGACTCCAGATACGCTATCCCGAGTTCGAAACCCGGTGACCAACTGATTTATTTTTTCAATGTTTTATTAAACAATTTATTGTCATTAATCAAGGATAACATAATTTTAAACATCCAGTGCTATTGTGATATTATTTTTTTTTATTAAAGCAAGTTGTTTTATTCTCAGGGAAATTGTTTATTGTATTAAGGGCCTATTTAAAAACAGAGTATAGTGTGATACAACACTATCAACAAGGATCAAAAGAAATCTGAATAACACAAGAAACTAGATCAGGTATTATACGCCGTAGAAGTGACGTCATAATCGGATTAACTACCATAGCAATAGATGAATACAATTTTTGAATATACCGCGCTGCACTGCAGCAGGTTGCACTCATCACCTGACTTCAATCACATAATAGATTGAATACAATACCGCTTTTTTTAAGAGACTAATCTTACAGGTGCAAGTGATTAGCATTTCTTTGACATCTATGGTTCAATGCATCGGTACCGCATGAACGTTGTAGTGCGGGGCGACATAGTCAAAATTGTATTCATCTATTGCTATGGTAGTTAATCCGATTAACTACGTCACTTCTACGGCGTATAGGTATGCATACTATGCAATACGACGTTACTCATTGTAGTATTCTCATTTAAGTATATTTTGCCCTACCACGGGCAAATTCAGTATCGAAGTTACGTAATGTTACTATGTCAACGGGATCACGCGCTAGAGTAATGAACCACGATCGAAATGATCACCACATAAAGTATATGGCACTCGAAGGCACACCAAAATAGCGTGATCCGGTAACCAAGAGAATTACGTAACCACTTCGATGCTGAATTCGCATGATAATAGGACAATAAAACATGATTGTGATATGTATGAATGGTTGTTGAATCGATTTAGAGACCTGACTCTCTGTCATCTTCAGCTATCGTAGAACATGACAATTGTCATACCGTCCCGGTAGGTTGATTACAAACACTCTGTAGGTGTGGAAAATTGTTCCGCTAGTATGGAAGGCCAGCAGGAAAAAATATCCAAATAACATATATCAAGCATATATAGTACGGAAGCGTCTATGTGACACAACTTGTCAAGATAATTATCTTGCCATGTCGACTTATTATCAGCATGATGTCAACATGACGATATAAAATATCTCGCCAAGACAACTGAACAAACAGGTCAACATGGCAAGATAAATTATCATGCTAAGTCGACATACCAAAATGAATGTCGTCTTCGCGAAATAAATTATTATGCCAAGTGAATTTAGCAACAAATTAATGTCTACATAGCAGGGTATTTTGTCACGTCAAGTTGACAAACAATTTAAGTCAACATATGGTAAGATAAATTATCATACCAAGGAATAGTATAATTTAAATTATTGAAAAGCATCCTCGGGATGTAGAGGAGGGGGCGACCCGAAATTAAAGGGAAAACAACCGCCGCTCAATAGGGATATCCAACTAGATTGCCCCGCAGGGCTACAAAGAACCACAAACCGCGAAATTTGGATATCCAGCAAGATTACCCCGCAGGACTCAGGAACCACAGATCTTGAAATATGGATATCCTTCAAATTAAAACCACAAACCACGAAAAACCACACACCGCGAAATGTGGATGTCCAACAAGTTTTAACTATAAATTAGCCCTCGATAACGGGCAAGGCTTGAAGGATAAGGGAAATTATAACCACGAACCGCGAAAGTTGCCTTAACAAACAATATAAGTCAACATGGTCAAATAAATTATCATACCAAGTAACAGTAATTTTTTACACCGTATAATTTAAATTATTGAAAAGCATCCTCGGGATGTAGAGGAGGGGGCAGCCCGAAATTAAAGGGAAAATTAAAACCACACATCTCAACAGACCGCCGACAACCGTCGCTCAATAGGGATATCCAACTAGATTGCCCCGCAGGGCTACAAAGAACCACAAACCGCGAAATTTGGATATCCAGCTACAATAGAAATATCCAACTAGATTGCCCCGCAGGGCTACAAAGAACCACAAACCGCGAAATGTGGATATCCAACTAGATTGCCCCGCAGGGCTATAAAGAACCACACACCACGAAATATGGATGTCCAACAAGTTTTAACTATAAATTAGCCCTCGATAGAGGGCAAGGCTTGAAGGATAAGGAAAATTATAACAACGAACCGCGAAAGACCTCCATCAACCGCCGCTCAATAGAGATATCCAACTAGATTGCCTGCAGGGCTACAAAGAACCACAAACGGCGAAATTTGGATATCCAACTAGATTGCCCCGCAGGGCTACAAAGAACCACACACCGCGAAATATGGATATCCAACAAGGTTAAACAATAAATTAGCCCCGATAGAGGCCAGGGCTTGAAGAATAAAGGAATACCACGAACCGCGAAAGACCGCCAACAACCGCCGCTCAATAGAGATATCCAACTAGATTGCCTACAGGGCTACAAAGAACCACAAACGGCGAAATTTGGATACCAACTAGATTGTCCCAGGGCTACATTATAGAACCACGTATATTTTAGTTATAGGTCTAGCTACATATACTCGTATTTTTATTGTCATAAATCAAGAATAATATTATTCAAACTTCGTAACTGGATGACTTTTCAAGCTTGGAGCTACTCGGCTTCATTCATAAAAAGAAAGGAAATCTACCAAAAAACGTTGACAACGTAAAGAAAGCAGCAAGTTTAAAAAGCCCCACCTCGGCTCACTTTTTGAAACTTGGTCCCATTTTGAACATCAACAGCAAAATCGGCGTTTTTATTTTATTTATTTTTTAAACAGAATACAGCGTTTCCAACAAGTTATGACGTTTTAATAATAGCATGACTGGCATTATATGCCTACTTGTTATTCATTTAATTCAATCATTAATCATGAAATTAATATTATAAAACAAAACATAATAGATGTTGGCTTACCATACAAGAGCAAGATTATAACCTTTCTGGTCTTACAAATTAATATCGCATCGGCACATTAAAGATACATAACACATCTGGAAATGTTTGAAGTTGATAATATTATGATAAAGTTTAAATCAGTCCCAGGAAATCAGTACGTTTTACAAATGGGACCAAGTTTCAAAAAGTGAGCCGAGGTGGGGCTTTTTAAACTTGCTGCTTTCTTTACGTTGTCAACGTTTTTTGGTAGATAGCATTTACACAGGGTGTTATCCTCTGAAGATATCATATACAGGGTGCTATCTACTAAAAATGACATTTTAGGGGTGCTATCTCCTGCAGACAGCATTTTCATTACACAGGTGCTATCTTCTGAAGATAGCATTTGCACAGGGGTGCTATATTTTAAGGATTGCATTTAAACAGGCGTGTTATCATCTAAAAATAGCAGTACTAAAGATAGCATTTAGGAATGCTATCTTCTGAAGATAACATATGAACACAGGGGCGCTATCTCCTGAAGAAAGCAAGGGGTGTTACATATGAAGATACATACACGAGGGGTGCTATCTACTAAAGATAGCATTTTGCATTTGCACAAGGTGCTATCTTCTGAAGAGAGTATTTAATTAAACAGGTGCTATCTTTAGAAGATAGCATTTGCACATGTGTGCTAGCATTATCTTCTGATGATACGTACAGGGGAACTTTCTACTATGCTAAATATGGTATTTAGGGGTGCTATCTTCTTAAGATAGCATTTACACAGGGGCGATATCTCCTGAAGATAGTATTTAAAGAGGGTGCTATCTTTCGAAGATAGCATTTGCATATTATGTGTGCTATCTGAAGATAGTCAGCCTAGATGCTCTCTACTAAAGAAAGCAGTTTAGGGTGCTATCTTATGAAGATAGCGATAGGGTGCTATCTTCAGAAGATAACACATACACCATGTACACAGGGGTGCTATCTCCTAAAGATTTTAATTACTGAAGATATATAGCATTTGCACAGGATGCTATCTGTTGATGATATAATTTGCACAGGGGTGCTATCTTATGAAGATAGCATATACAGAGGAGTGCTATTTTCTACTGAAGATAGCATGTACATAGGGGTGCTATCTACTAATTATATCATTTACATAGGCCATATTCGATTTTTGATAAATAATGTTATTAATCATGATAAACGCATTCAGGCGTACTCGAAATTATATTGATGTTTATTACAATCAAATTATTCCATAGTAAATGGTGATAACTTCATTATAAGGCCCTTCGCAATTGATGTTCAGTTTACTATTGCCCTCCCGCGTCCAAACTTGAGAAATGCAAAATATTTAATTATTTGATTTTTATTTGACATTTTCTTTGTTAAATGACATTTTAATAGCATTAATTTGCTACTTTCTTACTTTGATCATCTTAATTATGATGCTGAAAAAAAAAAAAAAAACACCCCTGCGTTATTATTAATGATAAAATCAACCATAATTGCAATATAATAAAATCTGCAATATAATTAAATCTGCAGTGCCAAAATGTACTGGTGATATAATTTGGGCTGTAACCACTCGTTTAAAAATAAAGAAAATAATAATTAATAATTAAAAGTTACCTCATGCCTTTTTTTTTTTTTTAAACATTAAACCAAGAATGAATTCTGAAGGGCCTAACCAAAATTAATTAGTGGTAGGCCATTATTATTTTGTGCAAATTTTCGCGCGCTCCGCGATCCTAAGCCATATGCAACAACCCCTAGCTATACGCCACTGCTATTTCTCCCCACCCTGTAGGCATGTTAGAAATTTGTGAAATATAAAATGAATGTAACGGCTTTTCAAATATTGTATATCGTTATTAGACGAAATTATGTAGTCTGTATAATTATTATTAGACACAACATATTCTAATACAACAATAGTTTCTTTCGGCTTAAAGGGACCATTGAAAGAAAATATGATTTGGTATCAAAATAAAGCCCATAAAATATAGAATCAATATCTAAAACAATTGAAGAACTAACTATTTTAGAAATAAAAATACAATGAAAACAACGTACTCGATTTACCCCCTTCCGACGCTACATCGCGCGTCATTTATCAAAAGTAGAAAATTGGGCGCTTTCCTAATGACGTCATTGTGGTTACGCGTTTTGTGTTGCGTTGACATTTTTGCCGGGATAATTTGACAACAGAGATCGCGATCTAAATATCAGATGCAATAATCATGGTAATACAACCACTTATAATTATTTAAAGGTTAAGTAAAAACAAAATTCCATTTGATTGTCCACATGTTATCAAAAGGAGGAAGTGGAGGGCCTTTTTATTTATCATTTATTAGTTATTTTTACAATGCAAATGCCAATGGATCATTTAGGCCTATGTATTATTCCCGGACATTACTAGTTGTGTAATTTGTAGAGGAGGATGATAGGATCGAGGCTCTTGTTATTTGATGGTTCTCTGAGAGGATGATTAAAACAAAGCCTCTAAATTGAAATGCTTATTGGACAGAAGCAAATCTAAACTATTGACTATTATTAACTTTTAAAACATTTAAAAAAAGAAGTTTTCCCTAATAATAAAGAAAATAGCATTACACATTTCAGACTCCCTCAATTGCAATGCCATGCGAAAGGAAGCGGGCGGGACGATCAATTGTTTTTTTTTTATCATCATTTGTTTGTTTGTTTACCCAGGTTGGTCCGTGAGGAACACATGCTAATCCATGGAAAACCATGGACCGTTCCAAGCTGATACAAATGTACAAGCCTGGATAGCCAGTGTAGGCTAATATATGCATGCTGGCCTAGATAGCTTTGATAAACAAAGCAAGAAATGGAAGAAAATAGCTAGGAAAAAGAGAAAAGAGAGAAGGCCACTCCCAAACACAATTGTACAATTTTACTCTTAGCCCTTACTTCGTGAGAAAGGAAACTGGAATTCCAATCTCAGGCCCCGATGCAAAGGCTGCATTGCAGCTTCCTATTTTACTTATTCATAAATTCAACCCCCCGGTCAACATAACCATGATTCCCATGACTTTATGTAGGCCCTACATGGCATATATAAAACCATAAAACTAATTATGAGTAGGCCTATGCCTATAGGCCTATGATATAGTGAAGATGTTGAGGAGAATATCGCCAAGATTTGTCGCAACACATAAATTGCAGATGATGTGCCGGCGCGAGCACCTCCCATGGGTATTATTATTACCTACCTTAAAAAATATTCAAGAGATGATTATTTTTTCCAAAACCTGACAATTGGTATAAAAAAGCTTTTTCTTCCATAAGTTAACTTTCAAAAGTGCTTATTTTCATACCCCAAACAATGCAAAGTAGGCCTAGGCACTTTTATTTTGCAAATTTATTCCCCTATAGGCCTACCAATTGTTATACGGGAGACTTGCCAATATTATTTGAGCCGTTGTCACTGGGGCAGTAGCTGAACGGCAGATGAAGAAGTTGGTTCAGAAGAACATGACATGCAAGCTGTTCTTGAAATAAATTACGAGGAGCGCCTATAAACATACATAGGCCTTCAAAAAGCCTATATGCTACAAACATCAAATGGGAAATATTATAGGACTACACTTATTTTAATCCATGGATGGTTAGGACCGGGGTAGGCCTAGGCTATGCGAAATTGATGTCAGTCATTTCTAAAAACAAAATATCCAGCCAGGCGCGCTGTATTTTACGAGATTTACCCAATCAACATAAACTTTGTAACTGTAGGCCTACCTTTGATAAAACGCTCGGACACTTTGCACTTTCAAGTATCAGTGGGAGTTGAGATTGGATTAGGCCTATAAGCATTTCCATAACGTAAACTAAAGGCTGACGGTAAATCGGGCGGTAAATATTGTTCATATGATTGTTTGGAGTGGCCTTTATAGGGCCTATGTTCCTCTCGTGGTTCTTTATCTTCAAATTTGTTTGTCATTTTTCATAGGCTTTTAAAATAAATAAAAATAAATTTCGGCTTTTATATAATAACGCCTTTTCCCAGACCTCGGAGGGTTCAAAGCGCTGTAATTTCGCTGCCATGGTACTTATCACAATCAGATCGCATCATCTAGGCTGGATGCTGCCGAACCTGTCGCAAATCTAGCCGCACTTGGATTGTAACATCCACCAATTATCTTTTCAGCTCCCCAAATTTCATTGGGTGAAGGAAGTTTTGATAATCAAACAACTAATCACCGATTTTTGAGAAGCAGGAGGAAACTGGAGATCCCGAAGAAAACCTGTGGGGTCGAGATAAACCAAGTTCACATGAGTCTTTGGGCCGCGCGCCAGGGGCTTGAAGTTGAACCCAGGACCTCAGTATAAGTGGTGCAAGGCGAGGAAACAACCGCGCCAACTTTCTCTCCCGAGCCTGTCTTTTGTTTTGAACCTGGTCACATAAGTGTGTCTCTACACGGAGCGTCCGTTAAAAGAAACAAGCAACACACTTTAATCACTCGCAATTCAGCTTCCAAACTGCGGAGTCAGGATCGGCTTGCGTTTTTAGGCCCGGCGGTTGTAAATCTAGGCCGCACGCCCGGGAGGTAGGCTAATTAGGCCTGAAGAAATTTTAAGTCGCCAGAGGAAATATAAGTAAAGAGTAATTGCTATATCAGAATGCCTCAAAACAAATGATACTCTCTTGCAAAAACCGAGCAGCTAGCACTGGCAGCTTTGACTTTGTCAATATGTAGGTCTAACTTATGTTTCCCCATTGTTGGCCAATTTTGTAGCTAGACTTTATATATAGGCCTATCATAGTAGGCCTACCAGCCTAGTGTCCGTCTCAAGGTGGGCATCTTGCAACTGTCATTGTAGCTTTATTATAATATCCTTTTTAATATACTTGTATAGGCCTAAAAGGCACAGAAAAGTTAATGTTTTGGTTCTCGTTCCCTCCCTCCTGAATTTCTGGGATTTGTCAGATTTTTTTTTTATAGATTTTTCAATTATTTTAGACTTTGGAATGATTGATGAATTTTTCATACATAGGCCTATAAATAAGTTTATTAGAGAACAAGAACCACTTCCAAGTCTTTTTGTGGTAGGGCCTACTCTAGGGGGTTTATCCCTCAGAATCTCACATTTGAAAAAAAAAGTGCGTCATCGTTTCCTCGAGCACTGTTGGAAAAGACCGAAAACTGCAGACAATGCTGATTTTACACTGAAAAAAAAACACCTCCCTCCCTCATCAATTCATGAAAATCCTCTGGACGAGAACCAAAATATTAATTTTATACGGCCTAACCTAGGCCGCACGCCCGGGAGGTAGGCTAATTTGGCCTAAAGAAATTAAGTCGCATGTCATGGGCTAACCCGAAACATCATTGCCTTCTCTTTCATATCCTCACCAGATATTTAAGAGGAAATATAAGTAAAGAGTATTCCCAGCAAACACAAAAACGTTTTAAAAACATTTTAAATAAGTTATATTTTGGTACAAACGTTTTAATAACATTAAAATGTCGGGTTATATAAAGGTCATGATAACGTTTTAAAAAAATATTATTGTAAACTCTTTTTGCAAACATGGTTGCCAAATATTCTGTCAATTCTTAAATAACATTATGTTAAAATATTTGAACCCAGCAAACACAGAAATGTTCTTAAAATATTTTTTTCAAAACATTTTAATAACATTTAAATGTCGGGTTATATAAAGGTCATGAAAACGTTTTTAAAACGTTATTGAAAATATTTTGGACAAACATTTTTCGCAAAATATTTTTTCAACCCGAAAATAACATTTCGTTTAGAATGTTTTGTGTCAAGTTTTCAAGAACGTTTTTGGAATGTTATTAAAAGTTTTTATACCCTTTATATAACCCGACATTTAAACGTTTTCTGTAAAACATTTTTGTTTGCTGAGCAGTAGATTATCAAACAATGTTTTTTAAGGTTACGAAACGTTTTATACTCTTAATATACCCTTTATATAACCCGACATTTAAACGTTTTCTGACAACATTTTACAACCTTTTGCGAATGATGTCGAAAACGTTTTGTGTTTGCTGGGTTGCTATATCAGAATGCCTCAGTCAAAACAAATGATACTCTCTTGCAAACGCCGAGCAGCTATCACTGACAGCTTTGACTTTGTCAATATGAAGGCCTAGGCGCAGGCCTAACTTATGTTTCCCCGTTGTTGGCCAATTTTGTAGGCCTAGCTAGAATTTAAATATAGGCCTATCATAGAAGTCATTGTAGGTTTGTAATTTATATTATAATATCCTTTTTTAATATACTTTTTAGGCCTAAAAGGCACATAAAAGTTCATTGCTGTAAACACGTTCATGCGTTGGTTTCGGACCAAGTCTGGACTATGCAGTGTTGCCATGCAGCGGAAAGGATAACCACTTTGACGTCACAGGGGTTGCCATGTGTCTCAGCACATATGAATTGGGCGGAACGACGCGACATTGGGCGCTTTGTCTTTATTTGCTTATTTGGGGGGTAAAATAAAGGAAAATTGCGTTTATCATTTTAGAAATGGATTCTATATGTTATTAGCTTTATTTTGATACCAAATATGTTTTTCTTTCAATGGTCCCTTTAAGGGTGGTCTTAACTTAACCCTGGAATTATGGAAACTTTCGGGCTTCATAACTGCTAAATTATTAGTCTAAAGAATATAAAAGTATACATTTTTAGACTGGAAATGACTTGCTGAATTCATCTGTGAGGTCCAATTTGGGCCAAAATGCTCATTTTTGGAGAAAATCCCAAAAAACGGGGTTTGTGGCCCAAAGTTTTTCGTCAACGTGCAACGTAACAAAAAATTGTTTGGCCAAAATTTTTTTTTATTAATTTTAAAAACTAGATAAAAATATCTAGGGACCATTTTTTATTTTTTTTTTTGAATTTTGACCAACTTTGAGAAATTTGCACCAAAATGGTCAAAAATGCAAAATTTTCAAAAAAAATCATAAAAAGCCTGATTTTCGCCCAAATTTCAAATATTTTTGGTGAAGTTGGTCAAAATTCCAAAAATGAAAAAACTGTCCCTAGATATTTTATCTAGTTTTTAAAAATTAATAAAAATTTCCCGTTTTTTGGGATTTTCTCCAAAAATGAGCATTTTGGCCCAAATTGGACCTCACAGATGAATTCATCAAGTCATTTCCATTCTAAAAATGTATACCGGTACTTTTATATTCTTTAGACTAATAATTTAGCAGTTATGAGGCCCGAAATTTTTCATAATTCCAGGGTTCAGACCAACCTTAAATAATAATTATTTAATCTTAAACAGTTTAACTTTTAAGATTAAACAGTTATACTTAAATAAATAAATGTCAAATGTTGTATTTGGAGAGGAATCACGAGAAAGTGGTTTTAAAAAACTCCCCGGTTTGGCCTGCAGGTCGTGTCGCTTGCTCGCTCCCGGCCCTCTCGCGCTCGCTTACCAGCCTTCCTCATCAACCGAACCTTAACCGATACAGCTGATACAGCCAATATTCCAGAACTAGTACCTCTAGCTCTATAGAGATGTTAACCTTTCCATAATTATGTTATGTGATTTGAGACGATAAAGACTAGAACTTAGTATATGAATGAAAAAAATAGTGCGATTAAAATCCTCACAAAAAATGATGCCTGCAGGAAATCAAATGATTTTTACGCCCTTGCATGAAAAGTCAACAAACT
Source organism: Amphiura filiformis (assembly GCF_039555335.1). Taxonomy (NCBI): domain Eukaryota; kingdom Metazoa; phylum Echinodermata; class Ophiuroidea; order Amphilepidida; family Amphiuridae; genus Amphiura; species Amphiura filiformis. The sequence continues at coordinate 13,392,131 of NC_092647.1, forward strand.
TGTATGGGTGGGGATGGGGAAGTAAAAACGCTAAAAGTTAAATATTAAACTTATTTTAAGTTGAAAAAGAAAGCTTAATATTAAGAACTAATCAAATATTATATTTCTGTATACGGAGATTATACAATAATAATATACCAACTAGAATAACGAATTATTCATTTTTAAAACTCCGGCGAGTAGGCGAATTTTCGCATCCACCTTTAAAATTTAACACGTGTATGCCGTTAAAAGCACAGAGCATTTTATGATAGGCTTGCAAAGTCGTAAAAACTATGTAAATAAAACGCATCCGTATGTGAACAGAAATAATAACTGAAATCTCTGCATTTCTGTCCTCCATAAATAGTTTCCATCTGAAAATTATATTTTTTATCAATAATATTTCATAAAATGTAATAAAGTGATTGGATATATTTTAGTTCGTACATAAGAGTAAATTATTACATATAATTTTACCTTTTATTTTGCAACATACCACCTTTTGCTTTCCGTAACTACGTTGTATTCTGTAATAAGATAAGTTTATAAAGTCATTAATTTTATTTTATGCTAAATTTGATTGGGAATTAATAGGACCATTGGTCGTGAAAATGTTCGAGTGATACATTCACACATAGTTATTTGTTAAATTAAATAGTTTAATACAAACAAGACAAATATGCTTTCAAAAAGTCAACGAAGAGTGATGTTTAAAATTTAAACTGATGACGTAATGGCATTTTGATTGGTTTTAAATGTGGTAATTGTTTTTGGAATCAATTGTGAATCGTGTCGTAATCAATTGTGAATCGTGTCGTAATCTTACAAAGGAATGAAGAGCAATAGAATGAGGGGGAATGGTTTCTCATCATCATAAGTCGGCTGTGGAGCAGGCGACTACAAGCTTTCTCCAACTATGATCTTGGGCAAGGGAAATTTTTTTTAGGAGGTGCTGGATTTTTAGGAGGTGCCGTCCCGGTTTCCTCTTCCCATGTGGTGGAATATAAAGGGCATTCTTTCACAGGCTCGTCGTCTTCAAGACGCAGTATGGCCGAGAAATTTAAGTTGATGAATCTTGACTCTGGCAACTGGTGGAGGGCCTGTTGGTCAGATTGTAGATGGTTTCATTTGGAATCCGATCCACACGCTTGATGTTTAAAGTGACTCTGTAGCAAAGACATATTAATCTTGTTTCCCATGATTTCTGCGACCATCAAAATTCACTTTGGGGGTGGTGTAGGGTTTTGCGAAGCCCAAACGATTTTGTTTCTTGTTTTTGAAAGCGATGTAAAATGTATAGGCTATATAAAATGCACTCATAAAAATTGCTTGTTTGGTAGATGGTTGAAGTTATCTGTTGCCTCTCAACTTATGCCAATGAATATAGTTTTAAGTAATGCTAGCTCAATGGTTAGCAGTACTTAATCGGTTACAACTGAATTGGTTACTGAAATCCATACAACATTGAGTGTGCATATTATGTATAGTGTAGTAAACTTCAACAAATTTCCATATGAAGTTTTTTGTTCTGATAACGAAATATCATGGAGAAGTCAACTTTTGACAAATTCAAAATAATGTGGGTTAACATAATTTTGTTTTAGTTGCTAGAGCTGCTTTAGGATTTATAAGTTTTTCCAACTTTTAAAAATATTAGTATTGTCAACAAGAGAAAAATTGTGTTTGTTTGAGTTAATCGTGTCAAGTCGAGTCAACACAAAATATTGAGACAAAAACATCACGATATTTATACCACATTATGTTAATTATTATGTTATTACTTTTGACAAATTATGTTATTACTTTTGACAAATTCAAAATAATGTGGGTTAACATAATTGTGAGCTTGTGTTGTCAGTTGGTTTGTTAGATGGTTGACGCTATCTACTGAAGACAGCATTAACGTTAACACAGCTGCGTTATTTGTTCTACTGAGGAAAGCATTTACACAGGGATGGGGATGTTATCTGACGAAATATCCCAATTACAAAGGGATGTAATTGGCTGAAAATAGCCTTTACATCATGCACATAAGGTACCGTGTTTGCAATGCTTTTAAACAGCATTAAACCAAAAATATATGATAAATCTGCACAAAGAATAGATTCCTATTTAAATGTTAGTTTTCACTGATCACATTGTCCCATTTTAATTTCGAGCCAAACAAATGAGCGCCTATACAATTAGTGTACTAGTTCGCCGATCCTACATGTATTATTATTGAGGGGAGCTTCATGCAGCTGGGACGTATAAGCATGATAAGACGTAAGATGAATGGCGATATGCACACAGTTTATACGTCGCTCATTCAATGCACAGTGGACAACACGTGTTTAGCCGTCACTCGATCGGTGCACTCAGAATAAAACCTGAGTTTTGCTGTATTAAAGCACTTCAGGCTTAGTCTTTTACATGGTATTTTAGTACACCATTTGACATTACAACCATGAAAAAGGTATATAGAAATTCGACTGAGATTGAGGGCGCCGTGGTGGAGCGAATCACATAATGGGTTTAACACAGAAGTTGTATACTTACTTATGAAGGAATTTTCAAATTCTTTAAAAAGAGTGAGCTCTCTGCTGATCAAGCTACTGAAGATAGCAATTTACAAAGATTATGACTGTGTTTTTTTATGAAGACAACGTCTATTCAAGGAGTGTTATCTACTGAAGATATAATTTACTAACATAAAACTAGTATTTTAACAAACATGATATCTACTATGAAATACCTATTGCATGTAGCATTTTAACACAAAATGCTATTTAGGCCTACTGAAGATAGCAGCACAACATGCTATCTACTGAGGATAGCATTGTAACAAATGCTATCTACTGAAGATAGCATTTAACACGAAATGATATAGACTGAAAATAGTACAAAATGTCATCTGCTGATGATAGCATTGTAACACGGGTTGCTGTCTACTATAGATAGCAATTTAACAAAAAATCCTATCTACTGAAGAAAGCATTTTAGCACAAAATGCTATCTACTAAAGATAGCATTGTATATAACACAAAATACTATCTACTGAAGATAGAATTTTAAAACAGAATGATCTATTGAAGATAAGATTATAGCTTTGTAACACATGACGCTATATCAAAGATAGCATTTTAGCACAGAATGCTAGGTAATGAAGATAACATTAATTGTAAAACCTAATAATATTTACAGAAGATAACATTGTCACACTGGATGTTATCTACTGAAGATAGCATTGTAACACAGGATGCACAGAATGCTATCTACTGAAGATAACATTGTAACACAGAATGCTATCTTTAGGCCTACTGACGATTGTAGTGTTACACAGAATGCTATACTGAAGATAGCATTGCTACTAAAGATTACATTGACATTGTAACACAGAATGCTATCTACTGAAAATAGCATGTACACATGATGCTATCTACTGAAAATAGCATTGTAACACAGGGTGCTATCTACTGAAGATAGCATTGTAACATGATGCTATCTACTAGCATTCGGGGATTACATGTGTCACGGAGGGCGCTATTATACCTCAGGCAGCATTTTCACCGAGTGGTATTTTACAGGGCTGTCAACTTTTTGGAATTGCTTGGCGTGAGACAGAAGCATACCGGGATTTTCCGACAACAATGTTCATTTTGACCTGTGATTATTTGAGCCACCGCCCTCGAGAATCTGAAAAGCGGGTGGGGGGGGGTAGGGACAACAAATTATTTGGATGATGCGTGAGATTTTACTCATTTTCCAGCTTTTTGCGTGAGATTTACTACCAAGGCGTGAGATTATACTACCTTGGCGTGAGACCGTGAGAAAGTGACCCAATGCGTGAGACTCATGGCCAATGCGTGAGAGTTGACAGCCCTGATTTTATTGAAGATATCATTTACGCAGGGATGCTATTTACTGTAAACGATCACATTATTCATAAAAGGGCTATTATTATAGTACGTACACATGGTTTTTGACGATACTTCCACATGGTTTAATTTACTAAAAGCAATATTTGTACTGACTATGTCATTTGCACAGGCCCAGCAAACATTAAAAATATTTTCGACATCATTCGCAAAAGGTTAGAAAAGGTTGCCAGAAAACGTCGGGTTATATAATGGGTATATAAAGGGTATAAAACGTTTTTATAACATTCAAAAACATTTTTTAATAATTTACTGCAAACATTCTAACATCATTATGTTTAAATAATGATATGTAGAATGTTTGGAGTAAGTGTTGACAAAATATTTGGCAAAAAATGTTTCCAGAAAATATTTTTCAATAACATTTTGAAATTGTAGCGTGTTTTCATACATAACGTTTTCATATAACCCGACATTTAATGACGTTTTAAAAAACGTTTTTACCAAAACCAAAAACATTTCCTTAATATAACATTTTAAAAACGTTTTGTGTTTGCTGGGGGATGATATCTAACAACACAACAAAATGTCCCAAATCAGTGCAACAGGTCGTTAACAACATGACCATGAGAATAATAAAAATTCCTTTAAAAGGAATAGGGCGGGCAAATGAAAAATTGTCAATAGAAATGAAAGAATGAGTAAGTCAAGTTCACAATTAAAAACAGGAAAATATGACACAACATCGATTTCCAATGGGGGAATAACACAAAACGTATATATAAACAAAGTTAAAAGAGTTTTTAACTTTATACGTTTATACGTTTGTTATTCCCCATTGGAGGTTGTCATCATTTTTCCTTGATTTTAATCTTATCTATTGCTTATCCTTTGTTCTCTGCTGGTCAGTTGGAACAGATTTTCCCTGTTTTTATATTAACCCTTCACATCATAACAGAAGACATTTTATGTTAACATTTTATATAAAACATTGTTACAAAACTTTTGTAAATAATAATTATTTAAAACATTTTCGTAATCATACCTAGAGGGGTTTTTTTATCATCAGATAGAAAGACTTCTGCTCATCTTCTCTGGTGAGACAACAGGGCTGGAGTAGGCCTATATTTCCATATCAAAGTTTAAAAATCTGTCATATCAATTTCCTCAATATGTTGTTTGATGAGGGGAAAAGGTTGATTTTACAATATTTCGATATTATTTTTTTTAACTTTGTAACTTTATTATGATTAACATAACTGTATTTCAAAGCGTCAAACTATATCATTATTTTGTCCCAACAAAAATAATCCAGGGAATAAAATATTCATTCATATGTTTATTTATTTTATTCAACCTGGGCCATTTCTACTGGTGCACATGCATTCTAATAATTTGTCTATAATACCTTATACAAGCATCAGCAAGCACTATTTGTCACAGGATTTGAAAAGTATATAGCCTATGTACACACTGAAGTGACTGAACACAATGCACATAAAAGCTGTATTTAAGTACATGCCGAAGCTATCTGTATAAAATTGTCTCGAGACAACAGGAAAGCACAACAACGCAAAGAATAAACTCCGCATTGCCCCCACGATCATGAGGACCATTTAATACACATAAGCTTATTTATAATAATTTCACAATCTCATAGAAATTAAGACTATATTGAGATAATAACAGATTTCATATCAATTAAACAAATTATATACATTGAGATAATTAATTGCAGCAAGCATTTGGAATTATTGATTATCTTCATATAAATCAATAAATACACAAATTATTGGAAAAATGTGTACAAGTCAACCATACAGGCTGGACAAACAAAAGTTGACTTCTGAATCACATTTAACCAAATTTCATCTTAAGCAAATCTTAAGCATATCTTAAACATACATCTTTGGATCAAACAGAGGATTGGATTGGAAAACAGCATTTTTAACCGCAATTAAATAATTAGAAATCTCCAAAAGAATAAACAATGCCAACACTAGCAAACGAACATTTGTATTCAGCAAGATCTGTTATCAATGCTGAAACCATTTACTGATATATAATATATTAAATCCACTGTTATTTACAACCAAGTAAATAAAGATACTCCAAATAAGCAACAAAGCATTTATAACCCTGGTATAAAAACGCAGTAGAAAGGGAGAAAAGCATGAAGGCAACCAATAGCCCACTATAAAACGCAGTAGAAAGTGGAGACAATCTACTGACGAGATTCTTCAGGTTTTGAAGAAACTCCACCACCCTCAATAAAAACGCAGTAGAAAGTGGAGACAATCTACTGACGAGATTCTTCAGGTTTTGAAGAAACTCCACCACCCTCTACAAAAAACGCAGTAGAAAGTGGAGACAATCTACTGACGAGATTATTCAGGTTTTGAAGAAACTCCATACAAAGCAATCAATAGCCCAATAAAACCAACAAATACCATAAAACGCAGTAGAAAGTGGAGACAATCTACTGACGAGATTCTTCAGGTTTTGAAGAAACTCCATACAAAGCTTTCAATAGCCCAATAAAACCATTCAATACCATAAAACGCAGTAGAAAGTGGAGACAATCTACTGACGAGATTCTTCAGGTTTTGAAGAAACTCCATTCAAAGCAATCAATAGCCCAATAAAACCAACAAATACCATAAAACGCAGTAGAAAGTGGAGACAATCTACTGACGAGATTCTTCAGGTTTTGATGAAACTCCATACAAAGCATTCGATAGCTCAATAAAACCAATCAATACCATAAAACGCAGTAGAAAGTGGAGACAATCTACTGACGAGATTCTTCAGGTTTTGAAGAAACTCCACCACCCTCTATAAAAACGCAGTAGAAAGTGGAGACAATCTACTGACGAGATTCTTCAGGTTTTGAAGAAACTCCATACAAAGCTTTCAATAGCCCAATAAAACCATTCAATACCATAAAACGCAGTAGAAAGTGGAGACAATCAACTGACGAGATTCTTCAGGTTTTGAAGAAACTCCATTCAAAGCAATCAATAGCCCAATAAAACCAACAAATACCATAAAACGCAGTAGAAAGTGGAGACAATCTACTGACGAGATTCTTCAGGTTTTAATGAAACTCCATACAAAGCATTCGATAGCTCAATGAAACCAATCAATACCATAAAACGCAGTAGAAAGTGGAGACAATCTACTGACGAGATTCTTCAGGTTTTGAAGAAACTCCACCACCCTCTATAAAAACGCAGTAGAAAGTGGAGACAATCTACTGACGAGATTCTTCAGGTTTTGAAGAAACTCCACCACCCTCTATAAAAACGCAGTAGAAAGTGGAGACAATCTACTGACGAGATTCTTCAGGTTTTGAAGAAACTCCATACAAAGCATTCAATAGCCCAATAAAACCAATCAATACCATAAAACGCAGTAGAAAGTGGAGACAATCTACTGACGAGATTCTTCAGGTTTCGAAGAAACTCCACCATCCTCTATAAAAACGCAGTAGAAAGTGGAGACAATCTACTGACGAGATTCTTCAGGTTTTGAAGAAACTCCACCACCCTCTGTAAAAACGCAGTAGAAAGTGGAGACAATCTACTGACGAGATTCTTCAGGTTTTGAAGAAACTCCATACAAAGCATTCATTCCCCTTCTATAAAACGCAGTAGTGGAGACAATCTACTAATGATATTCTTCAAGATTTGAAGAAATTCCATACAAAGCCTCTATTTTTTAAGCATAAAGCAGCATAATTGGACAAACCATTTTATTGGAGTATCTTTAACCATATTTAGTTAACTGATTCACCCTTCCAGCTTTTGGGAGGGTGGGTGGGATTTTTTGGTCCATCAAGATCGAAGGAACAATTGCAAGTGCATCACGAGGAGAACTATGGACATAACAAAGGAATGAAAAAAAGACGGGAGACCTGAATGGCTGCACACCACTAAAGTGACAGCTGACTGGACAGAAAAACTGAGCTTGTTGCTATAACAACACTAACAACAACCCTAAATTAAAACTGAATTGACCAGGAGACCAAAAAAACTTTAAGTGTACTTGAGAATGCTCAAGTGGGAATAAGAGGATAAGAGGATAAGCCTCTACACCTAGATGCACATGCCAGCCTAATGTCCCCTGCTGCTGAGACAATCTAGTTTTTAAAAGATTTGCAACTTTAAAAAACGGAATTATATATATGACCTTCTCGATGCTATTAATTTAGCCCAACGATTAGGTAAACTAGCAAAACTGGTGAACTGGTACTGTTCAAATAAAAACATCTGCAAATCTTGCTGCAATTTCCAAATAGTATTTCTATTACTTAAATAATTATTTTTGTTATTTCTTTTAATACAAACACATTACTGCCTATGACGACTTTATCGTATTGCTTACATATCAAAATCAAGTAATAATTACAAAACTCGCCGTAAACTATCACCTCTGTTGGTGTTTGGGATATAACCGGCACGAATATTTTCTCAACACTGCGGCATGTGAGAAAGTAGGTCAATAGTCAGAGAAAACAGGGCGGGTGCGGCACGCCGCACCCGCCCAAAAAGGACACATGTACGGTCCACCTGCACCCGACTTTACTCGGATTATGAAGCACAAGTAGTGCGTTTCACGAGCGCATCATTTATACTTGATTGATGTTGATTGACATTTGGTAAAATTATTTAAAACAAACAAAGAAAACAAAACAAACAACAAGGTTTTTTTTCAAAAAGGACTAGTTTGAGTTAACGATGTTTTCTCTTTTCACATGTTTTTAAATTGCTGAAATTGTCGATATGGTTGTGAAGCTATGCAATCAAATGTTTTGTCATTTTAGAGGGGTGTGAACGTATGAAATGGCTATTGTTTGTATTGATGGTACATTATCACGGTCATTGCTATACTCGAAACACTGTAGGCACTTGCGGGCGTTGATGTTCGGGTTGATGCGTTACTAATATAATACGCATGAATTACTAAAATTATCAAACTTCACAATGCTCGTTATAGGATGACGATTATATTTATATATGATACCTTTTTCAATAGGTTTCTTAAGAGGCAAGACAATTTAATTTAAGTTTTGTTTTATGCAACAATATAAATTAAGGCTATTTGTCGTGCTTGATTATTTTCTGGAACTAAGCCCTGACCGCACAAAGATGGTTAATAAATTCAGGTGTTGCGTCCAAATGGTAAGACTAACAATGGGGTATTAGCTCGTAATGCATTCACGTGTAACGTTATTAGTCATAACCTAAATACGAGTAAATCAAGCTGGATGGACTTATAGACTTTATAAATAAATAGGGCAACATTGAAGATTGACTGACCGGGGCAGGCAAAAGAACAAAGGATATTGTTAATTCAAGAAACGAACAATTATTCAAGGTCAGTTCCCTGGGGAAAATGGCAAAACGTTATTGTCAAGGTCGGGCGACGAAAAAAAGAAAACCCTGTTGTACGGGCCCGACCGACCCAGATTTTGAACAAATTGGGAAAACAAAATTTCCTGTACAAATGAATACCGACCCAAATTTCGGAAATTTCAGGAACAATTTTTGTTTTGATTTTCTCAAATTGTAAATTATTTACAGATTTTGGTGATTTCTTGGGTCATTGCCAAAAAAAAAAAAAAAGAAAAAAAAAGGCCGACCGACCGACCCTATACTTCAAAGTTCTGTCCGCCCGTAGAACAGGGTTTCCTTTTTTTGTCGCCTTATGGTTACAATTTCTTGATTTGTGTTAGACTAAAATAAAACTTTGTCAGTATGGAACAGATTATTGATGACACCATTACACAAACTTCGCATATATTTAGACTTCACATTTTTACGGTTTAAATACTGAAAATAAGCCTTCAAATAACATTACCTTAAAAGTATAGCAATTAAAGGTTAAAATTATGATAATAATTATGACAATGTACTGAAGACAGCAGTGTACACGGGGTGCTATCTACTGAAGATAGCATTGCAACACAAGACGTGTTAATACTGAAGATATAGCATTGCAATACCGGATGCTATCTACTGAAGATAGCATTGTAACACACCATCTACTAAAGATAACATTTTAACAATTTTAACAGAAAATGCCACACAGGAATCTGTCTACTGGAGATAGTATCTTAACACAAAATGCTATCTACTGAAGATAGCACTGTGTAACACGGGATGCTATTTATGTAGATAGCAATTTAACACATAATGTTATCTACTGAATATAGCATTTTAAACCAAAATGCTATCTACTGAAGATAGTATTTAACACAAAATGCTACCTACTGAAGATAGTATTTTTTAACACAAAATGATATTTACTGAAGATAGCATTGTAACACAAAATGCTATCTACTGAAGATAGCATTTTAACGAAAATGCTATCTACTGATGATAGCATTTTGACACTAAATGCTATCAATTGAAGATAGTACTTTAACACTATCTACTGAAGATATCATTTTAACACAAAATGCTATCTACTGAAGATAGCATTTAACACAAAATGCTATCTACTGAAGATAGCATTTTAACGCAAAATGCTATCTACTGAAGATAGCATTTTAACACAAAATGCTATATACTGAAGATAGCATTGTAACCCAAATGCTATCTACTGAAGATAGCATTTTAACACAAAATGCTATCGATTGAAGATAGCATTTTAACACAGAATGCTATCTACTGAAGATATCATTTTAACACTAAATGCTATCTACTGAAGATAGCATTTTAACACTAAATGCTATCTACTGAAGATAGTATTTTAACACTATCTTCTGAAGATAGCATTTTAACACAAAATGCTATCTACTGAAGATAGCATTTTAACCCAAAATGCTATCTACTGAAGATAGCATTTTAACACGAAATGCTATCTACTGAAGATAGCATTTTAATACAAATGCTATGCTATCTAATGAAGATAGATAACTTAGGCCTATATATATATATATATATATATTAGTTTACAGTTGATAACGATCTGTACGATGTACATTTTATCTTCAGTAAATAGCACCGATGATTTTAAGACAATGCTTAAATACTTGAAATAAGAATTCACAGTTTTACCATTTGTATGCTGAAGACACACGGTATATTTTCTTTCGATAGCTTTGTATGTGATGTTATGTGCATGAAATATGTGATGCAATGTGCTTAGTTCCTAATACTGTCCATTTGTAAATAATAGCTCTTGGCGTATGTAGAAACGTAGTAGGCCTACTCTGGCTTAGAATGTAGTATTATAAAAGCTGCAAATATTAATAATAAAAAATAATATAATGGCGACGACGGTTATGATGACAGTAATTACGACAACATAATCGCTCTTTTTTAATTTAAGATATTTACTGAAGATAGCATTTTAACACAAAATGCTATCTACTAAAGATAGAATTTTAACACTAAATGCTATCTACTGAAGATAGTATTTAACACTTCTTCTGAAGATAGCATTTTAACACAAAATGCTATCTTCTGAAGATAGCATTTTGACACTAAATGCTATCTACTGAAGATAGTAATTTAACACCATGATCTACTGAAGATAGCATTGTAACACAAAATGCTATATCTACTGAGGATAGCATTGTAACACAAAATGCTATCTACTGAAGATATCATTTTAACACAAAATGGTATCTACTGAAGATAGCATTTTAACACAAAATGCTATCGACTGAAGATAGCATTTTAACACAAAATGCTATCTACTGAAGATAACATTTAACACAAAATGCTATAACACTAAATGCTATCTACTGAAGATAGTATTTAACACTATCTTCTGAAGATAGCATTTTAACACAAAATGCTATCTTCTGAAGATAGCATTTTGACACTAAATGCTATCTACTGAAGATAGTAATTTAACACCATGATCTACTGAAGATAGCATTGTAACACAAAATGCTATATCTACTGAGGATAGCATTGTAACACAAAATGCTATCTACTGAAGATATCATTTTAACACAAAATGGTATCTACTGAAGATAGCATTTTAACACAAAATGCTATCGACTGAAGATAGCATTTTAACACAAAATGCTATCTACTGAAGATAGCATTTTAATACAAATGCTATGCTATCTAATGAAGATAGATAAGGTATATATATTAGTTTACAGTTGATAACGACCTGTACGATGTACATTTTATCTTCAGTAAATAGCACCGATGACAGCATTTTAAGAGAATGCTTAAATACTTGAAATAAGAATTCACAGTTTTACCATTTGTATGCTGAAGACACACGGTATATTTTCTTTCGATAGCTTTGTATGTGATGTTATGTGCATGTTTGAAAATATGTGATGCAATGTGCTTAGTTCCTAATACTGTCCATTTGTAAATAATAGCTCTTGGCGTACGTAGAAACGTAGTAGGCCTACTCTGGCTTAGAATGTAGTATTATAAAAGCTGCAAATATTAATAATAAAAAATAATATAATGGCGACGACGGTTATGATGACAGTAATTACGACAACATAATCGCTCTTTTTAATTTAAGATATTTACTGAAGATAGCATTTTAACACAAAATGCTATCTACTAAAGATAGAATTTTAACACAAAAATGCTATCTACTGAAGATAGCATTTTAACACAAAATGCTATAACACTAAATGCTATCTACTGAAGATAGTATTTAACACTATCTTCTGAAGATAGCATTTTAACACAAAATGCTATCTACTGAAGATAGCATTTTAACACAAAATGCTATCTACTGAAGATAGCATTTTAACACAAAATGCTATCTACTGAAGATAGCATTTTAACACTAAATGCTATCTATTGAATATAGTATTTTAACACTATCTTCTGAAGATAGCATTTTAACAGTTTTACCATTTGTATGCTGAAGACACACGGTATATTTTCTTTCGATAGCCTTGTATGTGATGTTATGTGCATGTTTGAAAATGTGTGATGCAATGTACTTAGTTGCTAATACTCTCCTTTTGTAAATAATAGCTCTTGGCGTACGTTAGAATTCTCCGTAGTCCACTTGCCCATTTTGCATACTCTGGCTATTACATTTAAGCATAAAACGCTGATTTGTATTAATTTGCATGCAATTGATAGATTTTCACATCTGATATTTTCAGTCACCGTACTCCCTCTGTTTGTTAGCTTCCCAAGGATTTTTTACTCGGGCTTTCGCGATCAATAAACTGGTAGATTCCAAAATCAGAATTGCTCCATATTAAGTGAGCAATTATAATTATGCAAGATATGTTGCATTCAATATAACTTTTATTGTCACTATATCATCTAATTATATCATGAAACAATATCATGACAGTAATTACGACAACATAATCTCTCTTTTTTAATTTAAGATAGTGGCAATGTTTTATCTTTTTGTAATAAATAATGCCTTCATCGAAAATCATATTTATCAAAACAGCTAAATTAGATCGCAATTGGACATGTTGTCCCTATTTGTTGAACATGTGTCAGTGCAGTGGTAATGTCTGGACGTACGTACGTCAAAACAATACAAGTCTAGTTTGACTAATCTAAAGTTAACCGTTTATCTACATTGGGCTATTCCATTTAAAAATCCACCCCCTGTGGAATATTTTGGAAATATCTTCCACAGTGGGAGTATTAATTTCAGATGGAATGAACATATTAGGCAGCTCCATTTGAATTTCATACACCCTCTGAGAAAGATTCAACCTGAATCTCCTCTGGGTGGAGGGTGAATTTCAAATGGAGCTGCTAATGTGTTCATTCCATTTGAAATTCATACTCCCCTGTGGAAAATATTTCCAAAATCTTCCACAGGGGTAGTGTGGATTTTAAATGGAATACGGTATCCCTGCATTGTGGAAGCTCAGGTGCACCGGTGTGTTGCTATCATAGTTCCCAAGTTATTGTTACCCATGTAAGATTGATTGCTAAAATATCGTTATCATCGACATTGAATCACTTTGTTTTATTATTATTACTGTTGTTGAACACAAAGGATTATTATGAGTTTCAAGGCCAACGTCGTGGTCTTTTAAAAAGGCACCAACCGGCAGTCAATCACTAAGAATGCTATAGAAACACGTGTGGTGATTAGGTGGACTAGATTATTGAGGTTTATTATTATCAAATAATACTTATCCATTG